>NC_031774.1:704482-705627 GCF_001522545.3 Parus major | reverse complement strand
ATGTACTTAATCTTCTCAGCACCTGTAGGTTTTCTGTGAATTTTTTTTGTCTCGAATCAGAGCAAAATTTGGCTTCTGACTCTTCCATTTCCCTTTGATGTCATTTTGGTGTGCTTGTCCTGTGGCACTCTCTGTAGAAGCAGGTGTGTGAGTAATAATAAAACCCATAAATGAGTCATTTCATGCAGATTTTTATCGTCCTGTGGCTACTTACTCAGTTTGAAAAATAAAATAACCATTATTAACTAATTGGAAAAGCGTGTTTTCTCTGTGCCCTGGGACCGTGGATTATGAAGAAAATCCCTCCCACGGAAAATCTTTTTAATAATAACCTACTAAACCCATTAGTGAGCTTCACAGAGGCAAGAAGGTGAGTTTCCCCCTGAGGAGGATTCTCCTGCAGTTTATCCTCTCCCATAATTAGCTGCCTCCTTGTGGATGTTTGCCATGGAATTGTTGAGGGCAGGGTTGTAAATCAGGAGAGGAAGGTGCTGTGCTGCTCTCCCCTTCTTCACTCCCCCCAAAAATGACCTGATTTTAGTAAAGGCTGAATTTTCTGCTGGGTTGAAGACATAGGTTGTGTGGAGTTAGACCTGAGGTGAAGGTGAGGTTTTATTGGTGTGACCTGATTTTCCTCATTGTTTCACCAGGCTGATTTAGTCCTGCTCAGGGAGTGGGACCCATAGGTTTTGGCCAATGTGACAGCTCACTGAAGGGCTGCTGTGGCTGCTTGAGGAGCATATGCAGCATTTCGGGCTGGAAAAGTGCCTGTCCTGGAGGAGAAATTTGTTTTGCAGCATGAACGAGCAGGGAAAAAATGTCCATTGCAGGGTGAAGCAGATGCTGTGGTGAGGCTGGGCTGCACAGCTAAGGACAGGGGAAAAGAACTCCAAAACCTTTCTCTCCAGAGCCACCTGAATTATCCAGCTGTGACTTCACTCATGACACAGGGTTGGTTTTAATGTTAATCAGAACCTGCACTGGGGAGCAGACAGATGAGAGCACAGAAAAGAAGAATAAACTGTCCTAAAGCTGGCAGAATTAACAGAGCTGATTGCTGCAGGGGTGCAGTGGTGTGGAAAGGTGTGTTTGGGCTCCTCTGGGGCTTGCAGGGGAATGTTCCAGAGGACTGGATCTGCATGCAG
>NC_031774.1:661227-704365 GCF_001522545.3 Parus major | reverse complement strand
AAAAAGTGTTTGGATAGGTAGGCAGGGAAATTGTCCTCTTTCCCCTGCTGAGTGGTCAGGAAACTTGGCCATGGCCACTTAAAGCAGCTCAGGATTTGGTGCAGGCTCCAACCTCAAATTGAGGATCTGGGGTGGTGCAAGGTCATATGGGGTCAGCAGAGTGAAAAGAAAACCTCTGCTGTTTGTGTTCCAGCTGTGACTCCTTTTCTCTTGAGTGGCATCCTGGGAGACATTTCTTCATCCTGCTGGCATCTGAAGAATTTAGGAAGGTGTGTGTTTTATGCCCTCTCTATTAGTGCTATGATATTTTAATGAGCAGCCCCTGGGAATTGGTGCTGTGACATTAGTTCTGGGTGAATACTTTGTAATATCCTTGCCCCTCTGTGTGTGGAAAAGGTTGTTTTTGGTCCCATTAGAAATGCAGCAAATTTGTTACATTACTGACAGAAGAAAATATTTGTTTTCTCTCAGCCTTTTTGAAGAATGATCTGCTTTTATTTCTGGTGTACAAACACATCTGTTTTCATGGTTTGTGGGTTTTTTTTAAAAACAAATTGTGTCTGGAATGAGCATCCCAGTCAGAGAGTTTAGCTACAGAAATAATTCTGTGAAGGAAGGAGGGAAGGGTGAAGTGGAGCTGTTTTTAAGATTTATTTTATTTCTCATTATCCTGCTCTGCTTTTGTCAGCAATAAATTCAGTTAACACCTCTAACTGGAGCCTGTTTTGCCTGTGATGGTGTTTAGTGAGTGATCTCTCCCCAGACCTTACCTCAACCCTTTGTTATGGTTTCTCTCCCCTGTCCAGCTGTGGAGGGGCTTTAGGGGGTGCCTGACCACGTTCCTTGGTAGTTCCACAGCAGGAGGTTTGTCACCTCTCTGGGTGATATTCATTATTTACATTGATTACTTATTCTCTAAGCAGGTCTAAAAAAAAATGTTTTATTTGAAAATGAAAATTGAAATACTCTGTTTTCTGGAACATTTCCTTGTAAGGTTTATTTTATTTTATATTATTTTATATTATTTTATTTTATATTATTTTATTTTATATTATTTTATTTTATATTATTTTATTTTATATTATTTTATTTTATATTATTTCATTTTATATTATTTCATTTTATATTATTTCATTTTATATTATTTCATTTTATATTATTTCATTTTATAATATTTTATTTTATAATATTTTATTTTTATTATTTTATTTTTATTATTTTATTTTATTATATATTATTTTACTATATATTATTTTACTATATATTATATTACTATATTTTATATTATTTTATATTATTTTATATTATATTATTTTATATTATATTATTTTATTTTATATTATTTTATATTATTTTATTTTATATTATTTTATTTTATATTATTTTGTTTTATATTATTTTGTTTTATTTTTATTTTATTTTTATTTTATTTTATTTTTTATTATTTTAAATTATTTTTATTTTATTTTATTGTTTATTATTTTATATTATTTATATTTTATTTTATTTTTTATTATTTTATTTTATTTATTATTATTTTATTATTTTATTTTATTTCTTTTAAAATCAAAATACTTTAATGGTTTAGATATTTTGCCTGCCTTTTTTTTAATTTTAAATAATTAAATATTACAATTCTTTCCTGTTTTCTTCATCTGGATTGGAATAACTCTCTGGGTGTTTTTCTGCCCTTATTTTAATTCTGGTACCATTTAGACCAGCATATGCTTGGAACTCAATTGGATTTATTTCCACAAATTGGCACTTGGTGTTAAATTTCACCTTTCTTAAAAGTACTCAGTTACCTACCCAAAGTAGCCATGTACCCAAGACTTTTATTTTTTTTTTAGGGTAAAAAAAAACCCAATAAAATCACCTTGAAAGGAAGAGCCCAATACATAAATTTTTATACCTAAAATTTATTTTTAATTTACTTTTAATTTTTGAGAGGGCAGATCACAGAGGGCAGATGTCCAGACTCTGCATGAAAATGTTGATTGCAGTGTGCCTGGCAGCTTGTAAATGCCAAGTGCTTATTAGATGTTTATGAAATTATTTTCAGGCACTTCAGCTGATGAGTAGCTTGCAAACTGAGCCTCTTTTTTGAGAAATATATATATATATATAATGTGTGTGTGTGGATGTGCAGGTACATAAAAGCCAAAAAGAACTTCCAGAGCTCCTAGAACTGTGACAAATCTCTGAGGATCCTTCACCTTGTGTTAAAATGTTTATGTATTTCAGGAGCTGAAGAGACCAAGCTACCATATAAATCTTTAATGCATAGAATTTTAAATTACTGTTTAGTGAACTCATTGTAGCTGGATGGTGAGAGGAAACCCCACAGGAATGAAATACATTAATTTGAGTTTCTTCTCCTTATATTTTCATTTTCTTAGAAATTAATGTGTCTCTGCTCAGCAACAAATATAGTCTAGGCCAAATAGCTGAAATACATGTATTTGGGGGTCTTAGTTTGGGGGCAGGAATGACAGATTTAGCTATCTTTGTAAATAATTCTTGAAATTTTGGGTCACTGGGTAATGAGCAGATACCCAGCTGAGGAAAACAGTTTGCTCTGTGTTGGTGACTGAGTCTGGAATTCAGTCTGCCAGGTTGGTAAACTTTGCTATAAATAAATAAAACTGCTGAAGGGACAGGCTTGGGGCATTTTCCCTTGACATATCACACAACATTTTCACTCTTTTCCCAGCTTGGTGCCTGCACTCCTTGGGAACATGGAAGGAGGGAAGGGAGGCTGGTTGAGCGTGGAATTCTGTGATGTTTCTGTATAACCTCCTCCTTCCCACAGAGAGAATAAATATCTTGATGGAAAATGCTGCACAGACCCACACATCCTTTCTGAGGGAAGGTGTCCATGAGTCAGGAATTGTGGGTGAAGGTGGATTTGCCCCAGCAGGGAAATGTTTTTGCAGTAAGAGTGGGTTTGGTAGAGGTGTCCAAACCACCGCTCCAAACTCAGGCCGTGGTGAGGTTTGTGGTTCAGAGCTTTCCTTGGATGCAAAGCTGGGTCTGAAACCCTTCTAGAGAGCAGAGAATGTAAAAATGGGAAATCAGTGGCCACAGGAAAGTAATGTTTGAGTGCTCAGTTAAAGAAGATACTCGATATTTTGGACAGAAACTTCTGGATGGTGCTTTGGACTCACCTGGATGCTGAGGAGGTTGTATTGCAGCTTACCTGAACAGCTCTTTCTATATTATCCAATATATAAATATATCAATAGATAATAAAAACTTCAAAAGAAAAATTATTAATTATCTACCTCAAAATGCAATGGTGTGGATTTTTTTTCTCATTTTTAAAAAAAGAAATGACTTGTCTGCAGAGATGCCTGCTTGTTAAATAGTGAGGTAGTTTGCAGCCAAGCAGCAGGTCCTTGAGCACTGAACACAGATTCCTCCTCTGCCTGTTTTTCTGAGGGAATGGTATTATCTTAAGGATATTTGTCTAAATGCTGTGCTCTTTTTTCAGCATTGTATCTTGCAGGCAGGGAGCAACATTATTGTCAGCTTTGGTGCAAATCTTACCCCAAGATTTATTTCTTTCTGCTTCAAGAGACCACATTTTCCTGAAGAAACAGTGGGGCAGCAAGGGCTAAATTTGTATTTAAATCACTGGTGGCTTTTTCTCCAAATCCCTCAGCAGAAGGGGCTTGTTCAGGCCAGCTCAGATGCTGAATCAGTGCAGAATGCCTGAACTCTTACAGAAGACTAAATATGCCAATTTATTTTTAACCTTGGAGCCCTTTGCCACACTGAGGGGAACCACTGGAAGAGGTTTTTTGGCTCCCAAATGCTGATTTCACTGTGGGATTTCTTGGATAAGTGGAATGCAGCACCTCAAGGCACATTGTGTGGCACCAAGTGCGGTGTGACACTGTGACTAATGTGCATCCACAATTAAATAAAAGTTCCTGGAGATTTATTTTTTCATACGATGGTGCCAAGAGATTTCAAAGACATTGAGGCTGACAATTACAGTAATTGCACTGCATCCATTCTGGTGCTCCTGGTAAATTAGATTTCCTGAATTTGCCTTGGCAGAGGTGCAATCTCCTGCTGTTGTCTGTAATCTACTCTATTTTGATCTACTGAGTATCAGATTTAAATTTGGTTGGTTTTTTTTCCTGACTAGATTACTTGCAGAGATATGGTAGACTCCCTTACTGATTCTTCACATATTTCATATGTACCTGAGAATGAGGGTGATTAACAGAATAGCTTACAAAAAAGAGGGGAAAAAAGCTACAGACAGGAATTTAAATGAAAATTAATTCATTTATCACTGGAATTCACAAAGTCTTGCCTGTGTGATTATCCATTTCCTTTGCTTTTACATCTCTTCTGACTGGGTGATTTCCAAGAAATCTCATTTGTACTTTCCTTTTCTCAGTAGCCTTGAGTCCCTGGGAAAGCTGGGGACAAAAACTAAGGAGAAAAAAAAATAAAAGAGAAAGGGTAAAAATAATAATAAAAAAATAGAAATAATTGATGATTTCTGTCATATTTTTATCGGGTTTTAAAAAATACCCCGGATTTTGCAGAGCTTATTGGGTCTGAGTGCTGAAGCAGCAGGTGTGATTCATCCCTTCCCTGCTGCTCTTGCAGCTGTTTGCAGCTGTGAAAAGCAAGATCAAAATGCTGCCAGATCAACAGATGAGCCTTTATTCTTAGAAGGGAGAGATTTTAAAAACAGGAGCCAAGATATTTTAGCACTTCCAGTCCCTTTCCTTGGATGTGATGGCATTGAGTGACTGCAGTTGAGTTTTACTGAAACTCAAATGGTTCAGTAGGTTCAGGGCAAAGGGGATTAGTTTTACCATGTTTGCAGTAGGTTGGGATGTATTTATGTAAATAACTAAAAAATAATAATAATAAAAAAGATGAGAGAAGAAAGCTGGCTGTGTTTCCATTTGAGGAGTTCTCTCCTAAAGAAATGGAACCAATATTTGTGCAAATGCTGCTGTGCAAGGCCTTACTGAGAAGATAAGAGAATTGTGCTCCCATGGTAGAACACAACAAGTCCCACACAGATTTAATCCCATCCTGGCTCACCCTTTCTAATCCACTGTTGTTTCTTTGTGATGGGGATAAATGTGTGGTATTAATTTTTTAGCTCCCAGCTAAATTTTGCACTGCCAATGAACCATCTTATTTCATAACAGAGCAGCCTCATTGTGTGAGCAGCAAACTGAGGTCCTGTGATTGATGCTATTAAATCATGTAATGTGCTGCCTTCTGTTGTCAAAATGTATTTTTGTTATTGTCAGCGTTTTAATATTTCTAGGCAGAATTTTAAATAACCCATGCAGTAAAAAGAAGCTTTTTTTGGTTGAGAAATATGGTGCCCCATGGTTTGCAGGAAGGGGATGTGACTGAAGCACATTTCTGGCTTTGAAATTACAATTTCTGAGATGACGAATCTTTGCGGAAAATTGTCGTTGTTTATTTTTTAAATTGGAATTCTGGGAACATTCCTCAAACCCTTTTAAGCATCACCTGCTAATGAAAAAGCAGTAGCCAGTGAAGAATGAAATTAATTGTTAGTCTTAAGATTCAGATCTCTTTTGGTAAAACCATGAAAAGGAAATTAATGGGAAAGCCAACAAGGCAAATCTCAAGACTATGCACAGAATTTGCAGTTTTATTTTTGCCCTTTCCTGCAAATAAAGCATTTGGCTCCAGCTGGAGGTAATTCAGAGTAGGACCTGTCTTTGAGCCCAGACATCGAGCTAGGGGGTCTCCTGTGTTCTCTTTTGATTAGAAAAAATATATTCTGGAGCAGGATTGACAGCACTGAAGGTAAAGACAGCACAGAAAGCTGCTTGATAAGGCTTTGGGATTTTCCTTTCTCTTCACTTAAAAAGGACAAAAACTAGGGAGAAAGGCTTCTACACAACACCTTGTTCTTCCTTACATACAGACTCTTCAGAAATTATCAATTTCAAGGAAAACCCCCCCAAAAAATCACCTTTTTTGTGTTTTTTTTTAGTTTTTTTAGTTCAATATTGCCTTTTGATTCCTACCTTTTACAAATGTAGCAAAAGCCAAGTCTCAAAAAGGGAAAAAACACTTTCCTGTAAAAACTTTCAGCTTCCAGGAAGCAGGCAGAGAACATCCTGAGGTCAAGTCAGGATGACAGGCAGAGATTAAACTCTTCTGAGCAACAACACAACCTGCAACTTTGCTATGACCTGCTGTGGTTATTCAACACAAAGTGCAATATCCACTGCATATTAATCCATGGGGCTTGCAGGGAAGGAGAGGACCCTGCAGGAAAAGGTGGCAAAGAAGCCCCTTCATTAGGAGAATTTTAAAAAAATCATTGTACCTGAGGTAAATAAATATTTGAAAAAATAATTTAGCTGCTTTTTTCCTCCTTGTGAAATTGTCATGAGCATCTTCTGATGTTTTCATGTTCTGCATCCACACTTTTCTGTACTCACAGCTTTAGTTCATGGTTTGACCATGAAGTCACCAGTGTTCTGTGCCAGTGCCCTGATTGATGACACAAAGCCAAAAACCTTTGGATGAAAAATTTCTCCTCATGAGCGTGGTGTGTCACCTCTGTGTTTGCACTCCCAGTTCCTGAGATGTTTTCCTGACATCTCCAGGCCAGTAAATCTCGGCAGTGAGGAAGAGCATGTGTTGAAAGAGTACCTGAAGCGACATAAATCCGACTTCAGAATTCACCCGTGCGCTGCCCTGGTTTGTGCAATATGTCACATGGCAGCAGGGTTATGGCAAGGAGCTTTCACCTTCTGCATCTGATCTTCCTGGAGCAAAGCCTTGGATGGTCAGGGCTGATTTTTTGTGCCTTCAGGTACCTGGATCTTCATGCTGATCCTTTGACACCTGAGAAACTCTTAACTTGAGTAAAATCATTAATAAATGACTGCAAGACCTGAAAGTTTTAGCACCTTCTTCCTTTTCTCTTCACATATCTTTATTTAATTTTTAAGAAATATCCTGTATTCATTAGTTTCCCCTGGTTATCCCTCTCTCATTTGAATTAGCTCATTTAAATAACAATACCAGCATAGAGCAGATTAATGGAAAACCTTCTTAAATACTATATAGTGCATGTGTTTGACAGTGTAGCAGTAAAGCTCCTAAAATCCTGGTTAGGCTGAGGGCTTTCAAATCCAGATATTCACTTCTTCTGACATGAATGCAAAATGTTTCCACAGTGTGTGTACAAAGGGAAAACCTGTCTGAGTCTGGCATCGTCTTTCTCTTTTTGTTAGAAGTGACTACACATGTCCCTAAAGATTAACTGAGTGGCTGGAAAGAAATTAGGGTCTGGTTTTTGTTTGAGGCTGTTTTTAGAAATAGCTCCCAGAATTTTCTGGAGAACAGAGTCTTATGAAACTTTAGCAAAAAGAGCAGCAATCAAGTGACAAGAAATATCGTGGCAGCACCCAAAGTGGGTCACAGAGATGGGGTTTTTGGGGATTTAGTGCTGAGTTAAACCAGAAGTTAGAGAGATGGGGTTCAGCTGGGGATCCAGGGGAGGAGATTTTCAGTTTCTGTCCTACCAGAGATGTTTGCCACTCTGTGAGGTACATTGTGATGGGGCTTGTGGGTTCCATGAGCAAGCACAGCAGAAGGCAGCCAAGAAAATCATATTATTGTGGAGGAAAAAATGCATCTTATTTGGCTTTGTTTGGAAATTTTCAGAGGGAATCTTTTACTTACTATCTCTTCAAAGCCTCAAATCTTGGAGATTTAAATTAGCAGATCCCCCAACTTGTGCAGTGCTTTTCACCATCTGAAAATGGCATCATTTTTCTTTCTAATAATGCCCTTTCTTCCAGGCAATGCCTTATTTTTGAGAAATCAGCTGGCCACTTGGTAATCATTAACCATTTACAATTAAAAGTGACTTCAGCTATTAGTAGAATATTGTTGGCCCTGTAGCAGTGCTGCTGCTGTTTAAAATGATTTTTGTAGGGCTCCTGTCATTTCACAGGGAAGATGTTGTCTAATGATTTGACAGAAGATGCTAATGCCTTTATCTTAGGGAGAAAAATCAACTTTTTCACACCACATCACTGATTAGTAGTGACATTTTTTTGTGCTTAGGCAGCCAGTGCAAGCACAGAGCCTTTGGGTGCATCTACCTGCTTTATCCTTGTCTTTGGGTCTTCCTGACTTTTGGGTTTGCTGCTTTGATACCTGGAAATTAAATTCCCAAATGTTTCACACAAATCCATCACTTCTGCAGGGAAATAGGAGAGGAGCAGGTGCAGGCACCTTGTTCTGCTGGTGGTTTGAGTGTTCATTGCTCCCAGGGGAGCCTGGAGCTGGGCTGGGGGATAAATTTTTGGGAATTTTTGGGAATCCCAGTTTTCCAGTGTTCCTATTGATTTTTCAGATTTAGAAGCAACTCTCATATATTTACATCTGTATGATGTTTCTTCTGGATTTTAATTATGGACTGAGAAGTGAGATTTGTCTGGGCAGTATTTTAACCTTTGCCACCAGTGACCAGGCTTTCACTTTGCTGCTTTTAACCTCCTCTGCCCATGAGTGTGGCTGATTTTTTTGTTATGGACAGTTCAGATAAATATTTGCATTGGTTTCCAAGAGGTGAGAAAGGGGAATGAGGCAGCATATTGTTATAAACTTCAGCTATTTACACTTTTATGCAGCAAAGACCCTGAAAATAAAGACTAATGGGCTGTGCACAGTGAAAATCAGGAAATGGAAATAACTTTTAAACAGCTTCATGATAGTTTCCAGTCTCAGCCAAGTCTTTGTTTACTGTAGAAGGGACAAGGAGCTTAAGAATTAATTATCTAGTTAATTAATATGCAGTGGATATTGCACTTTGTGTTGAATAACCACAGCAGGTCACAGTAAGTTGCAGGTTGTGTTGTTGCTCAGAAGAGTTTAAACTCTGCCTGTCATCCTGACTTGACCTCAGGATGTTCTCTGCCTGCTTCCTGGAAGCTGAACATTTTTACAGGAAAGTGTTTTTTCCCTTTTTGAGACTTGGCCTTTGCTACATTTGTAAAAGGTAGGAATCAAAAGGCAATATTGAACTAAAAAAACTAAAAAAACCACAAAAAAAGTGATTTTTTGGGGGGATTTCCTTGAAATTGATAATTTCTGAAGAGTCTGTATGTAAGGAAGAACAAGGTGTTGTGTAGAAGCCTTTCTCCCTAGTTTTTGTCCTTTTTAAGTGAAGAGAAAGGAAAATCCCAAAGCCTTATCAAGCAGCTTTCTGTGCTGTCTTTACCTTCAGTGCTGTCAATCCTGCTCCAGAATATATTTTTTCTAATCAAAGAAAACCATGCATTTTACATGGACTCTTTCCCAGCAACTCCTTATGTTTGCAGTCCCATTCATGGTTGTAAGGAGGATTCCCCTCCAAAGGAGAGTGTCTCAAAATTTCAGCTCAATATTTGTCTATTGGCTCATTCATATATTCTTTATTTTAACCTTTCTGCATTTTGGGGCTGTGTAATAGACTGCACTTTTTTTGGTTCAGAAATGACATTGTATACCAGGATGGGTAAACACTGGTTATTTGGGGCAAATCTTGAAGAGAAAATAGAATTTGGATTTGATTATTTTGTTGAATTTTTTTAAAAAAGAGTTGTGCCATTTGCTCTTTTTGCACCCTCCCTTCAGTATGACCTGAAAGCTTTCTAATCTAAAAATCAATATAATATTTTAAATTTTTTTTTTCTTTTAAGAGCAGAGACTTTTGTAAAAGCATTATCAGTGGGGCAATAATGAACACTGTGCACAGAGAGCAAGCAGGATACTTCTGTGTGTGACCTTCCTTCCTGGTTTTCACCTCTTTGTCCTTCATCACAGGCAGTGGAAAGAGCTCGAAAGCAGCAAAAGACATTGAGGAAACCTCTGTGCTTGTATTGATCCTTGTCACCTCTGAGATTGCATCTCTCCTTGGGGAGGATTAACTTCTCTCCTGGTTATCTTGCTGGAACAGACCCCAAACAGGATTTGCCTCCAGGGCAAGCACAGGGGTGCCCAAGACACATGAAAAGCACACACAGCTCGTCCTCTCCCAGCCCTGTGTTACCTCCACAAGCTCCAAAGCCCTGAAATAAGTTGAAATTAATGAGCATGAGGGTGCTAACACTTGAGCTCAGTCAGCAGCAGCAGTGGCTGGAGGTGCTGGTGCTTCCAGCCTTGTTTGTTCCCTCCTCTCTGCTGAGGCTCCTCTGGCACCCTGGGCATATGAGGAACACACCTGCACATCCTTGTTTTGGTGTCCTGCTTCAGCCTCCTGCTGCAGCCCCAGTTTGGGTCTCAGGACTGTGTTGGCTGAGCTTCACATGGTCCTGAGGGTCTCCTCTGCTCCTGGGCTGTGGCCTCAAATGTTCCCTTGGAGATGTGCTTGGCTTGGTGAGCAGAAAGCCTTTTGGCTCAAGGGGACATCCACAATTGCTCACCAAGCATGTCAGAATATATTGTATTATGTAATTTGGCCCACAGTTCAACCTTTTGAAAGCACTATCGTTTCTTTAGGAAAGTTCTGCAAACAGTAGTTTGGTTTCTTTTTTCCTTTGGAGAATAATCTAAATGGCTTTTAGCAGGAGCTCTCTGCAGTCCCCTCTTGTGTTGATTTTGCTAGGGAGTTTAAACTCTGGAAGCTTTATTAAAGGAGTAGCTTCTAGTTAAGAAAATACATATTTTTGTTGCATTTAATAATAAAACTGTAGTACTATTACTATTATTGACTGCTTAGTTACTGACAGGAGCAAAACTGCTTCATGCTTCCTGTGCCTTGCTGCCTAACTCCAGAGTTTAAGTTGGAACCCAAACTCTTCTCATGCTTTTCGAGGATTTGGTGTCACTCTTACAGCTCTGGAAATTTACAATAACTAAATAACTTTAACCTTACAGTCCATCCTAGCTCTGGAAATTTAAAATAACTAAATAACTTGAACCAGTCCCATAAAAATGTCATATGCATAAAAATCATGCCATTTAAAAATAGTTTAGTTTTCTTTTTTTCCCCACAACATCAAGAATTCAGAATTTTCGTGTAAAAAATGAAAAATCAGCTACTAGTACAGTGTGTTTTACTTAAGATTTTTTTTATTGGGGGGTGTTTTTTTTGTTTGTTCCCTGAAAAAGCCTTTCAAATATTGTAAAACTCAAGGTAAAAGCAGGAGAACTGGCAGTTTTGCTGTTGTATGTTCCCAAATGACCTTGAATTTTTTTGCTACGTTGTTCATGAAATTATTGATGCTGATGCTAGCAGTGCCTACAGAAACTTTCCTGAATAAACACAATTCCTTTGCAAAGGTTTGTGCAAAATTCTGTTTATAAATGAATAGATAAGCGGCGTGCTAAAGCAGGCTGCTCACAAAGGTGTTAATCCTGAAAGTGTTGCTGAAAAAGCAGCAAAAATTAATTAAAATAATAGAAAATGCATAAAATAATAACAAATACATCAATATATACATCATTTATCCACTTAAATTCTGTGAAAAACCAGATCAGCTCAAGCAGAAATGGTAATGGGGACGTTCAGCAGGCTCAAGGGCAGAGCCCCGGAGCGGGTTGTGGTTTCTGTGTGATTATGTGCAATTATCCCGTGGCACAGCGTGGTGATGAATCCTCCTCTCTCTCACTCTTCCCTGCATTTCCTAAAGATCCAGCCCAGCATCTGCTCTGCAGATGATGCAGCTGGGATGGCCCCTGGCAGAATTGTTCCCCACTGCCACCAGAGCGTGGTTTTGTCGCCCTGGCTGACCCCTTGTGCCCTGCACTGCTCTTCACCTCCCTCCCCACTGCTGGAGCCTGTGAAATCCTCCTGGCTGGCAGAGGGGACACTTTGGGGCCCTGGGCGAGGCTGGCACTGGGGACAAGTCACACCAGGCTGTCGCTTCCCGGAGCAGGGCTGGTGACAGACGCAGCCTCCCGAATCCCGGGCAGCTGACACTTGGGCTGGGCAAGCCAGGAAGGCAGGCCATGCCAAAAGCAGGAGAAAATTGCATTTTCACTGCAGCCCCGTATTTTAATTGATGGCCAAGAGGTTGTTCCTGATGGAAAGCTCTGCTGCTGGAGCTTTGGGACCCGAAGGGATCTAACTCTGTGAGGGCAAGGAAAGTTCACCAACATCCCAAACAAGAGGTTGCTGCTTTGGTTTTCATGTGGGAAAACACATGGCAGTGCAATTGAAATTACCTGATGCCTTGAGTTTCAGTTTTCCTATTTCCAGACCCTTCACTGCATTCTGTGTGAGCTGAACTCCACACAAAGTGTTCAAGTTCTCCTCCCAGCTCAGGCACACACAACAATCCTTCTCCAGCCCCACAACCAAGGACACCGTGGCAGCTCCGGGCCCAAAAAGCACAAGCAGCAGGGAATTGAGGAGAGCAATCTGGGAGGATGGGACTGCATCACCTGCAGCTGCAATTGGGCAATTAACCCCAATGTGGAAATGGACCAGAACCTATCAAAGTGTGAAACTCCTGCCCCAGGGCCCATCTTGGCTCCATCTTGGCTGGATCCTCAGCCAGGCTCTTGCCCTGCACAAGCTGCATCCTTTGAAACCCTTTATAATAAATCCACACTTTATTCCTTTAACTCTGGCCAGCCTCTGCTCTAGGTATCAGACCAAATATTGCGTCCAGACATTTTTCTGTTATTTATTATAAAGTCCAAACTTTTGTTTGTTGAGAGGAAACCCTTGTGCAATGTGGTTCTTCCTCACAGAGATTTTCCCTCACAGCAAAACTGTTTCATTTCAACAGAATTCTGATGGTATCAGGGTAAAATACTTTTTCCTGGTTGTCAAAAAGAAATTAATAATAGTTTTCGGTTATAATTTTCTAAGATCTCTGGAAAAAGGGCTTTTTTGGGATGTAATGGTGCTTTTTCATTGTCTGGCTCTTGTTGACATTGACCGATAAATAGAGGCTAAGATGTAAACAACCTCAGCTGCTGGTAAAATAATCTGGGTTTAAATCCATCAGGACAGAATTTTGGGTTTGGAAGGTCAAGATCTAATCTGGGAAAAGTTGCAGCTGAAACAAATGTGAGAAGGTGTCTGTTGAACCACTGAACTTTTCCCAGAGTCTGCCTGAAAAAGAATGGATATTAATGTGATACCTGTGAAGAACAGGGTTTGGTTTTCTGGTTTCTTTACCTTCGCTATTTTGCAGTTTTCTCTGGCTCTCCACCATCCATTCCTGCTGTAGTAGCTGTGGGTTTGGCAGCTGCCAAAAAAACCTGTGTCCTCCCTTGCAGTGTGATCCCAGTGATCCCTCCAGGCAGATTCCTTGGAGGATGGACACAAGGAACACTGACCAGAAAAGCAGGTGTGGCTCAGGCTGTGTGAGAACCAGGGCTCAGGACAGGTGTCTTCTACATTGGCTTGCTGTCAGGGCTAGAAAACACTTACATGTTAATTGCTTTGTGTGTTAATAAGCTGCAAATGCCTGTGGAATGATGCCAAAAGGGAGATGTATGGGATGCATAGGTTGTGGTGTAATGATCTCATCAATGTGTAATTGGGATAACATATAATGAAGGCATAGCTTTTGCCATTCTGCACAGTGAGCAAAATTTTGATATGCTACATAACTATTTTTATAAATGCTTTGCTGAGCATTTGTATTTTCATTGGTAGTGTATTTCACATCCTTTGGCTCATGAAATCTGAATTTTTGTGCTATTTCTCCAATTGCAGACTCTTAATGAATAAAGAAAAAAAAAATGATAGCATTAGGAAAACTCTGAAGTGGTGCTATCATCGTACAGTGTAGACTTAATGCTCTTCAATGGAAGTAAATTGCAGAACCCTGTGATTAGGGTGTGCATTTTTCCACTGGTGTAACAGAGATTGCTGTTAATTTCTGTTAATTCTGTTAATTTTCTTACTGTATCCATTACCAGTCATATCTGACCTTTGATCATTCAATCTCTTATGGTAAAACAATAAGAAGTGGGAAGCATCATACTTTTGAGCAGAAAAAAAAAGCATTTTGTGATATGTTAGTGGCATTGTTTTAAAGAGGAGATGCAGCCCTAGGACAGCCCTGTCTAGTACTGGACAGAGTGGGGTAAAGTGCTAAAGGGAGGCTCAGCAATACTTGCAAGTGGATTGTTTTTGTGGAATCCAGAATCACTGAGGTTGGAAAAGACCTCTGAGATCATCCAGTCCAACTTTTGGCCAAACATCCCCATGCCAATTAAACCACAGCACTAAATGCCACATCGAGGCATTTCTCAAACACTTCCAGGGATGCTGACTCTGCCACCTCCCTGGACAGCCCCTTCCAATGCTGGAAAACCCTTTCTGTGAAGAAATTCCTCCAGATGTCCAACCTGAACCTCCCTTGGCACAGCCTGAGGATGGTTGCCCGGGAGAAGATCCTGATGCCCACTCTGGGAAGATGCCCACATCTTCCTTTCAGGCAGTTGTAGAGAGCAATGAGGTCACCCCTGAGCTGCCTTTTCTCCAGGCTAAACACCCCCAGTGTCCTCAGCTGCTCCTCCAGACCCTTTACAGGTTTTATTGCCCTTCTCTGGACATGCTCCAGCCCCTCCATGTCCTTCCCTAATTAAGGGGCCCAGAACTGGACACAGCACTGGAGGTGTGGCCTCACCAGTGCCCAGTACAGGAGGACAGTCACTGCTCTGGTCCTGCTGGCCACGATATTTCTGATCCACACCAGGTGTCATTGGCCTTTTTGGACACCTGGGCACAGCTGGCTCACGTTCAGCTGCTGTTGTCCAGCACCCCCAGGTCCTTTTCCCTGGCCACTTTCCAGCCACTCTTCCCCTGGCTTGTAGCACTCCATGGGGTTGTTGTGGCTCAAGTGCAGGACCCAGCACTTCACCTTCTTGAACCTCATCCTGTTGGCCTTGTCTCACCCCTCCAGCATGTCCAGATCCCTCTGCAAGGGCCTCCTCCCTCCAGCAGTTCAACACTCCAGCCCAACTTAGCGTTGGCTGTGAACTTCTTGAAGATAACCTTGATCCCCTCATCCAGATGATAAATAAAGATATTAAAGAGGGTTGGCCCTAACAGTGCTCCCTAATGACTGTCCCCAGCTGGATGTGGCACCATCCCCACCACTCTGGGCCCAGCCATCCAGCCAGTTCTTACCCAGCAAAGAGTGCACATGTCCAAGCCATGGGCTGCCAGCTTTCCCAGGGAAACGTTTGGGAGACATTGTCAAAGGCTTTGCTGAAGTATTTGTTTGCAAGTAATTGTATTTCTCACAATCTGATTTTTTAATAATTTTGGAGATTTTTTATAACTTTGGAGTTACTTTCCCTTAGGGCTGATTGATTTAAAGCTGTATAAAATCCAGATTGCTTATGTATATATTTTATATATAATAATGTATATAATTTGGATTTCTGCTGTGCTTTATATGGCTACAGCTAGTCTTAGATAGATATTAGTGTATTCCTAAAATTTAGCCTTTACAGTACGTAATAGCAGTTGGGGATCTTTTTTGGACATATTCTTTTTGTCTCAAAAAATGAATAATTAAAGCAACTTGATTGGAAAATTGAAATTCTGTCTTCAGCCCGCTGAAGGTTATGAAAAGATACGTACTTGATGTATAATGGGGAAGATGTCTCTGTCAGTCATGCAATAAAAGTTCTGGATGTCCTCTTTATCAGCTTCACTTTTAAATGTTATTAATCCAGATGATCTGTGAGTAATGCAACCAGAGAAGTTGAGACAACAAAAGTCTTCTGCTGTTGAAGATGCCTTTGAGTTGTTATTTTGTATTGGCTCAGAAGTGGCAGAAGGGAATTGTTAGAGAGTGTCCAGAGTAGGGTGATGAAGATGATGAAGGACCTTGAGGACAAGATGTGGAAGATGCCACTGAAGTCACTTGTTTTGCTCAGCTTGGAGAAGAGAAGGTGAGGGGTGCCCTCATGGCACTCTACACCTCCCTCACTTTAATAGAGGGGAGACTTGAGGGTTGTGCCTTTAGGTGTGCACAAAAGTGCTCAGAAATGTAAAAATCGTGGTTTTCCCCAAACTGGACTGATTTCTAGCTTCTTGCTCTGGCATATTGGAAATGTTTCTCATTATTGGTAACGGAAAGGTCCCTCTCAATGATGGCTGTTGTGATGAGGTAACTGCTAGATGGGTTTTAGGATTGTTGGAGGTGGTGGTGCATCAACAGGCTGAAATATGAAAGAATAACAGGTGATTTAGAGGCAGGAGGAGCAGCTACTGGTGTGAGCAAGCAGTGGCTCAGTGCACAATGCACGCTGTGGGGAGTTCTCATCGTGGCTTTCCTGTTGATTTGAATTGGTTGTCTCCTCTTTCATCAAGTGTGTTCAGCTGTTGATAGATGGAGAAATGAAATGTTTTCCTGCCTGCCCTTTTTTTCCATGATGCAGTCTTGGTTTGCACAGTTTTTGGTTGGGAGCTGTAGTGGCTGATGCCATCCTAACAACTCTCAAGTGAAGAGTACGCCCTTCAGTTTAAACTCCATTTATTGTGCCTGTCTGGTTACTACCAGGATGCTGAATTTATGGCAGTTTGAAACAGATACTGACAGTCAATATCTTTCCATAGGCATAGAATAAAAGAAAATCTGCTGCAGTGGAATGCTGGCATCATACAGAGGTTGCAGAATATTGTGTAATTTTCTTCAGGCTTCAGTAACTCCAAAGCTTTACTTCATTAATGGGCATGAGCAGAGAAATTGCCAGTTGGTAGGGAATGGAAGGAGCAAGACCTGAAGGACTGGAATTAAGCAGTGGCTAGAGGATATTTTTATTTGTTGTTTTATCTTCTTTGCAATGTTTGAACTTTTCTTCACTTCTTGTCAATATGGGGCAACATCAGTGCTTTTTCCAGGTTTATGTTGTGTCTCTGCTCGTAATCATTCTCATTAAACTAACGTGTGAAGAAATGTTTGAGGAATGGTGCAGTCTGTGCAAGGACTGATGTTGTCAGGTTTTACTGTTTTAGAAAAGAAGAAAACATTGGCTTGCTCAATTCCCCTTTAGAACTCATGCTAGACTAGTTCTAGGACTAAAGGCTAGAAGAAATCCCACATGAAGGCTTTGCCATCACTTCTCAGTTCTGAGGTGAAACAAGACATTTTGAGGTGTAACAGGCTGGGTAATCATGATTTCACCAGCAGAGATATTTAAGCTGCAAGTTGCCTAAAGCTTGGTTTTGCAAAGCGTATCAGCTAGTTCTTAATTTCAAACACATGTTTGAATCCATTCTAGCTGAGAAAAATCCATCTTCTTTCCCACCTTCTGTTAAAAATCTGCCAGACTCACAGGGAAGGAAAAGCCACCAAAACACAGTCTAGGACATAATGTGCCTTCCAACATAGGGTAGAGTATCAGAAACCAGGCCACACCAGTCCCCTGGTGACACATCAGCAGCCGTGGCCCAAATACAAAAGTGTCCCTTCTGTGCTGCAAACCTCTCCTGGTGGACTCTGCAGCCTCCTGTCCAGCTTGCTGACCTTCTGGAGCAGTTCCATAAAAGTGGAGTGTGCTCCCTGTTCCCCTGCTTGTCTCACATTGCCATAGGTGGCATAGCACTGTGTCTGCCTCCCTCTGCTTTTCTCCAGATTACCTGGTGTTAACCTCTGCCAGGTGAAAGGTCTGGGGACCTCTTTGGTTGCTTGGAGGGCAGAGCTCTTTTGTGTTGCCCATCCTGGGGCTGCTTCCCTAAACCAGATTGCTTCTGGAGACTATATTTATTCTTGCATCTCAGTGAAGGAGACAATAATGGCTGTTTTTCACCATGGCTTAATTAAACTTTTAAATGCAGGGATAAAATAGAAGATCTCTCGTTTGGTTTAGGTTTTCTTTCTTGGTTTTCTCGATTTTCTTTTTGTTTTTGTTTGGTTTTTTTTTTTGTTTTTTTGTTTTTTTTTTTAGAGAGAGAAGATGCTGAACATAATTCCATCACATTCCTGTGGAATGCCCACAGGAACCTGAAGGAGCTGGTCTAATCATCTACTGTGGCCTGTGCATATGGATGATGGGTGGTGTAGAAATTTAGGAGGAAAGAAAATTGTAGGAAGAAAGAAACTTAGCTTTAAAGAGGTGCAATGTGATCCATTTTCTTCCCTTGTGCTGTAAGGTGTCCCACTGCTGGCTCCTGTCCATGAGGGCTGATCCCAGTTGGTGCTGCTGGTTCTGCTGACCCGTGGGCTCAGGGGTGGCTGGAGCCAACACCCAGCCCATTTTATGTGTCTCAAGATCTGCTCTGCTTGCTCTTCCACACCATTATGCTGTTATTCATGGGGCTGTGGGGGAGGTTGGCATCCCCTGTGTCTGATCCAGATGTGCTGCAGCTGGAGGGAAGGGTTTAGCCCCATGTTTTCCCTCTGCTTGGCTATGCAAGGGGACACAGACTGGCATGGTATCAAGTGCCAGGACTGAGTTTGGATCTATTGTCTTGATGTGGGGGAAGGGGGAAAAAAAAAACCCTCCACCTTAAATTTTACTCTTGAGTGAATCTTAATCTTTAAATTAGTACAAATGTTAGCATTCCCATTCTGTGGGTTTAGAATAACTGTAATCATTTCAAGAAAACAAAGCCTAGGAACATTATGGTGTTGAATGCAGAGTAAACTGGTGTTTGAAATGATGTGTTGTGCATCTGCACATGTCATTAAAAGAGTTTAATGTCCTAATTTGTTTTGGATCTTGCCCCTCTCTCCTCTTGTTCATCCCTGTTTTATTTTCTCCCTTTTGTGCCTGTAATTGCATGTGTTATTAGAGCTGGCAGGATGAGCACCTCCAGATGCATCCTACAGGAACGCAGCCAGTGCTGACTCTATTCCCACGTCAGACTGCATGCCAAGCCACTGAAGCCTGCTTGTCAAATCCCATACCCTTTCTGCACTGCTTCAAACCCATCTTCTCACACAATATTTTGACACAGGGTGACTCATGGCAACCTCAAGAGTTGTCCCAGCCTTATGAATGTGTCTTTTAGTATGTTGAGACATCCCTGGTAAAAGCAGGATTTTGGAATAGCGTGGCCTAGGCAGCTTTCCTTATTCTTCTGTCAGATGATGCGAGTTGAGGGGTTTAAAATCTGTTCTGTTGAACCTTTCACTGGGTTTCATGTCTGGGATTTTTTATTTTTTTGTGGTAAGCTTTCTCTGGATTTTTATGCACTCTGAAAATAACAACAAAAAAATTCATTTGTTTCACCAAATTTAATGCGTTTTGTGTTGTGATTTGTGCAACAAGATAGCAACTCTTCATTTTGGGGAAGAATATACTCATTTTACTTATTCTTTGACAGGTATCAGGCAACAGCATATCAATGATGCTCCTTCTATGGGATCTTTTCCTAATTGGAGATCTATACTATCACCAACACGGCCTTCCACAGAAACTAAGACTCCCTCAGCAGCTGATATTTCTCTGGGACAGACTTTGGAGAACGCAGACTTGCTTCAGATGATAAAAACAACGCTGACTGGCGCACGTACCAGGACTTTGGATCAGATGCACCTGTCACCCTCCCTCTACCAAGGCAGTGGGAACAGTGCACCCCAGGAACCTGCTGAGGTTTCAGCCGAATCGCCTCTGAGGCCGTCGTCTCAAGACACAGATGACACAGCTGCTCTAACAGGTTTGCCTCAGCTTGGTATGTTTGCCACCCTGTCCACCACACCACCAGGGACACATTTGAGTACAGCTGTGCCATCCCAGCCAGTGCCATTAGAAACACCCTCCATTCCCAAAGAAAGCACATCAGGATCAGACATGCTTGCTGCTGTTCCATCACCATCATTCTCTTCATTGGTAATTCAGTCACCTCATGCCATTAACTTTTCTAAACCAGATGTACTGTCCATCCAAGTGCCTTTGTCTGCAGATCCTGAAGGTTTCTTCAGCACAGATTCAGCTAGCTCACAGGTCAGTGAAAGCAGGAATAGCATGGTGCATTCCAGTGTGGTGAATCACAGAGAGGGTCCCAACTTGTTTATGGGGGCCATGCTTTTCATTGGATCAACAACAGTGCATTTCACAGAGTTAGTGGGAAAAGGGTTTCCTTTGGAAAGGACCTCTTTGTCATCTGTATACTCTGATATTACTGGGTCAAACGTGCATCAGTCTCCCCTGACAGTAACTTCCAAAATTTGTCATGGTTCCTTAATGAGAGTGTGTATAATGTCTCTTCTGCTGGAGCCATTTAGGGCAGCACTGACTGGCAGAATGAGTGGTATCACTCTTCTGTCATCATCAGTTTTTCAGGATAAAGCAGAGGTTCCTATGTCAGTCTTCCACGCTGCGGGTAGTCCACATCTAATACTGCTAATGAGTCACCCTCAGTCTTTCACAGCACTGACTAATTGCACTACAGGCTCTAACCCTGCACCTTTCGTGTCATCAGCCTCCAAGAGCCTGGCTGAGGTCTCCAGCTCAGCACAGAGCATGTCCTCCCTTTCACAGCCAATATCACTCATCCCAGATGCAAAGCACGCTCGCAGTGCAGTGCTGCCAGTACGAGAATTTAGAAGCAAAACAGATTTTCTCTTTAGAAATGCAACACACTCCTCCCCAACAAGCCCAAGGTCTCCCTTGCTAACTGAGACAAACGAGGTGTTTACTGGGGCAGCATGCACAGCCAGTCCCAGAGCAGCAGCAGCCAACCAGGACAGGCTGCAAATCCCTCCCGCTGCTGCCTCGCAGCGCTCGCCGCCGCCTCTGAACCAGACTTTTGCAGAAGGTCTGACTGATGGAACTCAGCAGGCAAATAGCATGAGTCTCCCAGATGCTTCTGCCCTGCTCTCCCAAATCTTGGTGGCTTTCCTGTGGCAAGGACAGCTCAACAGCCTTCCACAAGAGGAGTGACAGCAGAGATGTCCGTGAACTTTGACACTAATAATGTTCTGCATTATGGAACTCAGCTTTCCAAACTTTCTCCAGATATCCAAACCTGTACAATGCTCATAGGATCAAGGATACTGAACACTGTTTTGGAGATGGCCATGATGACTCTTGATCTAGCTGCAGTGCTGTTAATTACTTCCATTGTATGCCTTTCAAAACCTGAACTTGCTACCACAAATACTTCTGCTGCTACTGATTTCGTGACTGCACTTCCAACACCTGGAGATGCAGAAAGTTCAGACCTAACAGTAAATGAAGACAGAAAGATGAGAGTACCCACTCTTGTGATTCCACATGCAGAATATTCATCTCCAAGAGCTTTAAATCATTTAAATTTCAGACTTTGGTCAGACTTTGCATTCAGTTGATAAAAAGCCACTCTCCTCTGTCATGCCTCCAGCATGGGGTATGCTGCCATCACTTGTTTCCGTGACAACAATGATGGACAGCCACAGTTCTGGCTCTTCCAGGATTTTGAATGCAGACTCTGAAAGCAATTTAGATCCTGTCAGCCTTCCTGAAGTTGTAACTTCAGTTGCTACGTGGACCAATAAAGCTTTGCTTTCTGCAGCTGGCATTAGTATTCCTTTGGTAAAAACTTCAGCCCAGATGGGAATAAGGGAAGTTTCTCCAAGTATTTTTCCATTGGAAGATGAGTACCATGCACCATCCTCGGTAGTGTCAAGTCTGCAAAACAAAATTAATACAAATGAGCAGCCACTCTTCTCCCCCCCTCCAGCAAACTATACATATACATCTTACAGTCAAAACATTTCAAATTTACCCTTTGCTGAAAGAATAACTTTTCAGAACTTGATGTAGATGCATTTGCACTGAAAACGTCTCCTGTCCAGTATTCATCCATTGCTACTGCATTGACAATGCCTGACCCTGTGCAAAAAAAAGCATGGAAACACAGCTGAAAACACTGCTGATTTCTTCCGTGTTGGAGATGTTCCTATCAGTGCACCTGAGGAAGCACCTCTCCATTTACATGTTCCTCCTGTTAATGCTGCAGGTGCTCTCCCAAGCTCTCTAGAATTCCAAACAAGTGATGCTGGAAAGATTACTGAGTGAAACATTAGGCACAGCACTGGTGTTGGCTTTTCAGCTCATTGACAGCTTGACTACTTCAGCCCCAAATAGAAGCAGAGTCATCCTCTGCCAGCCCGGTCCCCTTTCTCTGTAACCAAGCTTTTTGCCTCAACTCTCTTGAATAGTTTTATCTCAGAAGACACTGGTTCTGGAAGTTTTGCAGAATTTGCTGTCAACCAGTTGTAGTCCCCTGGTTATTTGGTGATGGCTGATAAATATCCAGCCACGTTCAGTGAGGAGGAGTGGGACACAAGTGCCACAAGTCAGTCTAGCTCCCAGTAACATATCTAATAATGCTATCAAGGGCATCCCATTGCAAACCCCTACCACCAGTGCTCTGCAGTCAAGTCATCATAACTTCTGTCCATGCATCACCAATACAGATAGAGTCTCCTTTTTTGCCAACAACCAACTTTACCCATTCTGTTCTTACAGTGTTATCTGGAGTATCTTCTGGTGCAATACCTACAGTAGAAACTTCAGAAGCAAAACCACTAACAAGGAAATCATCTCCAGCTTCACCAGTGCCAGCTTCTTCCTTCTTTTCTCTAGGCACTGAAAACACACCTTTGCCATCTGTGATGGCTTTAAGCACACCGATACTGACACTAACAAAAAATAACACTGCCACAAAAGTGATATCGGATCTAAGCTCAGTAGGAACACAGGCAGATTTTGCTTTTGCAACGAGAAACACGACTGCCTCACCTCTGGACATGCCAGCTCTGCTCGTAACCCCCAAGAGCAGCACGGTCACAGCTTCCACACTCACAGCACCCACAGCCCATGTACCGAGGCAGATAGAAACAACTGACACCCAGAAGTTCCCGCGCTCAGACATCACCAAAACGCCAACCCCATACCCACTGACAGTGACAGCAGCTTTGACATCTATTACAGCATCAGCGAAAACAACTAGGCTTCCCCCTTCTGCAGTGGAACTCACCCCAGCTCCTCCCGACACCACGGCAGCAGCCGCTTTCGCTAACATGACGGCAGCTCCCTCCCTGGATTGCCGGCTCTCTGCCAACATGATGGTGAAAACAGGTATGTGCAGCCCCTGGGCTTGCTGAAGGGATGTCCTGTGCCTGTGAGGGGCAGCTGCTGAGGCGTGAGAAGCACACCCCAGTGTCAGAGAGCGTGGGGCAGCAGTGGTTAACCTGTTGCAGAGTGTGGGGCAGCAGTGGTTAACCTGCTGCCGACCAGCCAGAGGGGTGTGAGAGGGGTTGTTGTAGATGGAGATAGCATTGGCTTTACTTGGGGCTTGGGTTTTAACACCAGTGTGGCAAATGAAGTGGTGAGATCAGCTGCTGTGAAGTTCAGGGGGTGGCTGCAGGACCACCTGTGTGGAGGGACAGCCCTGTGAGCCGGGATGGTTTGGTGCCTGTGTCGCTGAAGAGGACAGTGCAGTAACCTGCCTTGGTCCTCAGCCCTGTTTATGCACAAAAACCTAATTCTGTTCTAAAATGGACACCTAATTCTATCATTAGAGATCTGCTTGAAAATATGTTTAGCATTTAGAGTTGCACACTTCAAAATGGGAGGATTTTGAGTTTTCTGTATGAGCAGTGCCACTTGTGGCTCTGGCTGTGTTTTTGTGGGCAGCTTCCCCTTAGCTGTCTCTTAAAGTGGCCTGGAGAGGTACCTTGCCCAGGCTTCTCATGGACTCCTTTTGGCAGCACAGCACCAGAAGATGTGTGTGTCTTGGAGATCTCAGCAAAGAATAGGTACAGAAAAGAGTTTGTGACCTTGCATGATACGGGCTATAGTGAAATAAGCAGCTTTTGGACCTAATGTATGTTTGTTAGCTGCTAAATATCCCCATCAGTGGTGTGGTGAGTACAGCAGCAATTTCTAAAGATAGAAGTAGCTTGTGTACAGTATATGATTGAAGGTACTCAAGCACAGCTATAAAATTCTTTCTGCAAATTATAAGAGCAAAAGAAGAGGGTGATAGGTTTATTAAAGAAAGCATACAAATGCTGCCTAAACAGAAAATAATTGTAACAGTGGAGCAGCAGATTTCTTTTATGTAACTGTGGCCATGAAGATGTGGAGCTTGCCTGTGCAGCTCTGGCTCAGTCCCCTGGGGATGCTGTGCCAGTCTGTCCTCAGGCAGCCAGTGGCCTCGTGCCTCCTTGGAGAGGCAGCGTGGCAGAGACTTCTTGTTGCTGCTAAAGAAACTGCATTTGTTAGACCTTGCTCTGGAAGCATGGAAACAATGGGCTATTGCCATGGGATGAATAGGGAACTCAGGAGCTGCTGAGCCCCTGCAGTTCTTGTCTTTGGAGCTGCTGCTAATCCAAGCTGCTTTGATGATCCCTGCACAGCCAGCCCCATGTAAAACAATTAAAGAACGCAAACAGGAGCGTGGTGATGTCTCAGACCACCCTGTGGCTTTTGTTGCTCCACAGTTCTGTTTCTGAACACAAGGAGGATGATGATCAGCAATGCCTTCAGGGAGAGTGTGAGAAAAGGCCTCAACCAAGTGCTGAGACAAGCTTTCAACCAGAACGTCAGCGCTCAGGTAAGCGTGCTGGGCTTTCCATGCATGATTTCACCAGAACAGCTCCCCCACCAAAGAATCACAGCTGGCTGCAGCTCCAGTGGTGTCTCTGGATGCAGGAAGCCTCTTGAAGGGGAGCACTGAGATGACTACAGAGAGCAGACAGAGGTGGCACCCACCCTGGTCTCTAAAAATACAGGGAATACTGCAAAGCTTTTAGCGGCTTATTTGATGAAGAAGAGAGAAATGCAAACTTCTTTTTAGTGTGCTCTGGGAAATGACTACTGACAGCAGTTTCCTCTTCTCCCTGCAGCTCAGGAGTGAATTCTCCTCAGGGCAGCCAAGTGCTGCTGTGCTTAGCCTGGATCAATGGCAAGAGCAGGGCTGGTAAATGGGATGTCACTGCTGTCAGTCCACCCCCTGCTTTGAAAACCCAGTACCTGACAGGTGCAATTTCACAGGGACAAGAAGCCTGAGCAGGGAGAAAGCACATCTCACTGAAAATAAATGGAGGTGGATGTGTTCATCTCACCTTGCAGCTAAATTGCACGAGCCTCTGCACTGCTGTGTGTGAGAGCAGGCTCGGGAGGGCTGCCCTTTTCCTTGGGACACAATTTCCTCTGCCCTTAGGCTGGGGTTTGTGCTGTTAAGCCAAACCTCTGGGAAGGCAAAAAGTAATTTTTCTCAAAACAGAGGTCATCAAGTTGACTTTGGTCCTCATGCTTTATTGCTGCAAGTGTGGAGGATGTCAGTGAGTCTGGGAAATGTGTGTTCCTTGGCAGCAGCTATGAAAGCTGCCAGGTTTCATCCCCCACCTTTTTGAAAACTTGAGAGGAGCTGCCTTCTAACAGAGGAAACCAGCTAAAACTTAGTGAGGAGGACCAGTTCCAGGGGTAAAACGTTTTGGAAAATGCAGAATTTTGAGGTAAAACTCAGCTCACGTTTTGACTCACTGTCTGTTCTTGTGGTTTGGCATTTCCACTCGTATAGGTCCACTCATAGATTCAGCCATCTGGGACAGTACAGAACAGGAGATAAGAGACAGCCCAATCAAATATTGGAAGCTTTAGTCCTTCAAAAATCTGTCTGTGAACCTGCAATGGCAGAAACACTCAGGAAGCCATGAGCTTCAGGCATGGGGTAGTGTTAGCATTCAGGAACACAGTCACAGAATGATTATATGAAGGTGTTTTATTAAAGAGCTTTGGGTGTCAGGGGTACACAAACCCAAATCTGACCAACCTTGGTTTTGAGCTGAACATATTTTATTATCTATCGTTACATAACTTATATATTAATTATTAAACTTACATTGTTCTATTGTATACATTGATTTTACCCAAGCATGGATTTCTCATGATCCCCCTCAAACCCCTAACATTGTTCCTCATGATTCTTTAAACAATAATTATATCTAATCACATCTAACAATTGTATCATTTATCATATACTGACTACACAGGAGCAGTTTCACATGATCTTAGCAAGCACAAGGCCTAACATTGCCCAGGGCCTACTTTTAACACTTTTCCCAGGGCTTGCCAAGCCTAACTTTCTTCCTAACTCCCCAAATTTTCTATGATTTTAAAATCTTTTACTATCAGTAGCTCTCTGTGTTTTTCCATGCATATGTAAAATGTTCCAGTGTCTGTGCACGAACGAAGGCTCAGCCCAACCTGGAGGTTTGCAGCTGTGGTGGCAGCTCTGCACTCCTTCAATTTGGAGCCCATGCTGCATGAGCTGAGCCTAAAACCCTCTGAGCACTTCTGCTCATACCGTGTCTGCTATGACATTGATCCTACACTGGGGATTACAGGATAAAAACCTGCAAGGGACGCATATTCAGGGTGAGAAACCCCATCAAACTTTGGCTGGGCTGCGAGCAAAATAACAAAAGCACGTTCTTCCCTGTGTGTTTTAGGTGGAAATCCTGGAGCAGTCGAGTAACCTCACGGTTGGTTACTACGTGACGAGGGGCAGGCTGGTTTTCACGCCGGCTGCGGTCACTGAGAAGCTGCTCGCCTACGGCATCGGCAACGCCACGGCAGACATGAAGCAGCACGTGCCACACCTGCAGGCTGTGGTGGCCCTGGCCCTGCCCTGGCAGCCCCTGCCTGCCTACCACTTCCAGCTGAAGACGGGTGAGCGAGGCCTGCCCTGCCCGGCCCGGCCGTGAGCTCATGGAACAGTGCCCAGGACTCTCTGGGCCACGGCTCTGCTTTGGGTTTGATGGCCACAGAGGTACCTAGAACAGAGGCTAGGCAGTGTTAAAGGAATAAAGTGGCTAAGGATCACCTTAGCTCCTTTTTTAAACCTGTTTTTTAGCATCTTTAATATTAAAGTATCAAAGGATGCACCTTGAGTAATTCAAGAGCCTGGCTGAGGATCCAGCCAAGATGGAGCCAAGATGGGCCCTGGGGCAGGAGTTTCACACTTTGATAGGTTCTGGTCCATTTCCACATTGGGGTTAATTGCCCAATTGCAGCTGCAGGTGATGCAGTCCCATCCTCCCAGATTGCTCTCCTCAATTCCCTGCTGCTTGTGCTTTTTGGGCCCGGAGCTGCCACGGTGTCCTTGGTTGTGGGGCTGGAGAAGGATTGTTGTGTGTGCCTGAGCTGTGAGGAGAACTTGAACACTTTGTGTGGAGTTCAGAGTTACTAATGCAGTGCAGAGTCTGGAAAATGTGAAAGTTAAAACTCAAGGCATCAGGTTCAGGTGTTGCTTTCCTGTGGGCAACCCTGCCCTTCCCAGTGCTCTGCTGCCAGGGCTGCGGGCACTGCTGTGAGGGTGATGCCCCAGGATTTTAGCTTTTATGTTTTGCATATATTTGTAATCCTGCAATTCTTTAGTGTATACCTCTAAAGTCCATATAGAGTGTTAGCTGCTGTTCTCCCAGTTTGGTCAGACAGAACAATTCCCCTCCTGGCCTGGGAATCCAGGACACCTCACTGCCTCAGGCCCTGGGAAATGCAAACAAAAGTGAGCTGGAGGGAGCAAACTTGGGGTAAATAACTTCATCACCTGGAGCTGTAATTGGAAGATTAACCCCCAATATACAAATGGACTAAACTTATAAAAGTGTGAAAAACTGTGACCCGTTGTCCTTTTTGGGTGCAGCCCCTGGGGGAACTTTGTCTGCCCAAAATGTACCTGAAGGCCCTTCAATAAATAGAACTGCTTTTAATTCCCTTAGTTTTGCCTGGCCTCTGTTTTTAGGTAGTCCCAAAAAGGCATTAAGGGGAGGTGGCAGCAAGCATCAGTGCGGAGTCATTGCAGGCTAGGTGAGCACAGAGTGCTCTGAAATGATGTATTAAATGATAAAAAATATTTCTTGCATACGTGCTTACAATGTTTGTATACCCATACTTACTGCAGTTAAAGTTAAGTGCATTTTTCCTAGAGTGAAAATAAAACAGAATCACTATTATGATTGATAATATTTTTCAGGACCAAATGACCTGCAAGATTTAAGATTATAACTTGTCTTTTGGAATGACTTTGCTTGCTCCTGGCTCTGAGCAAGAATATGCACAGTGAACAGGCCCTACCATCATATATATCATTGCAGAAGCAATCTCCATTTGTTTGTGGAGAGTATCAGCTCTAATAATGCAATTTAATTCTTACATTTTGTCTTAATTAAGGCTAATTTAGTGCAGTTCCTGAAGTGGAATTATTTTCACCCACTTAATGTGTAAATTGATCATTTTTTTCTTGGTGCTGCAACTGAGAATACTTTGTCCACATGTTAATGCCTTCCTTTTTACAGAGCTGCAGTTTGTGGGTCAAACTGACAATATTCAGTCATGCAAATTTGTTCAGACCATGGAACAGAGACTCCAAAGGGCATTTCAGGATGCTGAAAGAAAGGTCCTCAACACCAGCAACAACTTAACTGTTCAGGTACGGTGTCAGGAGCTTTGCCAGTGCCCGTTGCCAAACCCTCCTGGTTATTCTTTGCCATGTTTATGTTTTTATTCCAACACAGTGCCTTTGCTAGCCACTGTGGAGGGAAGTTTATGTTTTCATCTGCAATAAGATTGTTTTATGCATTGCAGGAAAACTTGATTTATAGAAGGCTGTTGCTTTTCATGAATTGGAGTTTTACTCTTTGCAGTTCTGTCATATAAATGAAATTCCAAGTATAAAAACAGAGCTTTCGAAATTTATGTTTTTATTGAACATGTTATTCTGACACATTAGCTGCTTTCAGAGAGGCTATTCAGGTAAGAAGATGGTGCTAGGCACAGTTGTTTTAAAGATGTGAAATAATGGAATAGATTTCTTTCTCTTGCTATGCATTTCAGTTTCACACTCATGGGCACAAATTCACCACAAAGGGTCTCATTTTTACACACCTTCAAATGTAGAATGGGCCAACACTCTTATACTCTATGCCATACTTCAGCAATAAAGAAATGATCCTCTGGGCAATATTATGGGTATATTTTTGATTTATGATAAAACCATGTATAGATTGTGTTCCTCAGAAGGAAAAAAATTGCCATCAGCACTCTGCTTAGTTATTTTGATGCTGTTTCATGTGAGCTTCTGTTCAAACTGGAGGAGTTCAGAGAGGCAGCAAAGCACAGGGCAAGGGAGGGCCCACCACAATAGGTAAAGCAATTATCAAGCTTTTCAGTAGCTGAACCTGAGACATTGAGGGGAACTCCATGGTGCCTAACTTGCTTGTGGTGGAAGTGGCAGATCTCACAAAGCACCTAAGCAGTTTTGGAAAGAGCCCTAGAAGAAGGTAGTGGCTGTTTTTGTGGGTATTGCCAATTTAAGGAGAGATAGGATAGAGGTTCTGGAGGCAACATATAAGCTGGGAAGCAAGAGGCTCAAGGGTGTGATCTTCATGATAAATTTTTCTGAAGGCATTCCAGTATCATGCAAAAGATTAAGTCTGTGCAACAAAACATTGTATGAGGGCTTTAGATTAATTGAAAACTGGGGAACAGTTCTGGAGCAGACAGAGCCAGTCCAGAAAAGGCATTGCTGCCCTAGGAGAGTAGAGGGAAGGTGGGTAAAAGGCATGAAGCATCTTCCATACAAGGAGAAATGAAACTGGCCATATCTCTCCAGCCATGAGCACTGTAGTAAATCAGGAGCTGTCACTTTGAGTTTCCCATAACAGAGCTACTCAGATTTAAATGAAAAGAAGCATCCTTTCACATACTGTGTGATAAAGGTGTCCAGATGTAAGTGGAGGAAAAAATACGTAAATTACAAAAAACATTTGGCCAAGGATATGGAATAAAAAGTCATCAACCCTTTTTAAACCCAGGCATAAGATTTATGGCTCTGACATAGCTATGGGTTAATCTCACACCGTTGAAAGCCATTTATTCCTCTTGTCCTGTGCTAATTCTCCAACCCTCTGCTCCAGACATTTGTAAGTGGACATTGGCTAGGCAAACTTTTGGTCTGATCTTGGGCTCTTCTGAAGCTTTTTTTTACACCATGATTTTTCTTTTAACTTGATGATCCAAACCATAAAAATGGAGTATTTAAAAAACATTTATGAATGCTGTTTGGCCTACCTATCAGTAGCCAAATAACCCCATCCCTCTTGCCCTTGGGCATAAGTTTTCCAAGAAAACTTGTGGGTTTTGTTCCTGGTGTTTGAGAATCTCATCCAGTACTTGGGTCCTCAAAATGTAGTAATCAAATTTGGGTTCAGGAAGAGACTGGCACTGAGCTAGAGTGGATAGGAGAGCAGGAATTCAAATGATATTAGGAACAGAAAGATATGATATCCCTTAATTTCATACTGAAAATATGTGGGTCTAGAAACAAGCAGTAGGAAGGCAGCAAAGACAGCAAGATAAACAGGAAAATTTCTCTGAATCAAGCACTGGATGATTTTTCTGATAAGCATCCTCTCCCTCATCCACATTTCCTGGGGAAACCAGGGGAAAACATTTTCAGTCTTGACTGCACCTTATCTGCCTTCTGCTGTCCTCCAGGAACCCTGCAAGTGCTAAAGCAGAGATTAAAGTATCACACAAGTAAAATTGAATGAGATGTAGGTAGTCCATTCTTCAGGTTAACATTTCCCCAGTTTCTTTGCTCTGCCTTGGTGTTTTGGTTTTTTTTTTGTGGTTTTTTTTAATGAGCTGAACCACAGCATCACATTATTTTTTGCCTCTGTTTCAGATATTGAACACCTCCAACGTCTCCCAAGCTGTCACTCTGTTTTATGTAGTGAAAAATCAAAGCACAACTCTAAATGGCACTATTTCCAGCAACCTTCTTAATCAGCTGTCAGCTGAGCTGGTGGGTTTCTACCTCACCTACCCACCTCTCACCATTGCTGAATGTAAGTATGTGCTTCCCAGCATCAAGATTAGCCAGCACCACAATTTGGTTTTGTTGTCAAGATCAGGGATTATAGGTAGATTTTCTGGCTATTTTTCAAACTGTATTTTGCTAAAAAAAAAAAAGGTGGTGGGAGGAATTAGATGATTATTTTTTTCCCCCTGTTTATTTTGGCCTCTAGCAATGCTGGCCAAAAAAACTAAGGAAAAACATATATAAACTGTCATTAATAAAAAAAATAAATTCCTGTGCCAGGTTTCAAACAAAATAAAATTTTAGTTTTGTGAAAAGCAAAGCACAAAAGGCCCCATAGTCTTCATTTTAGGAATGCTTAGCACATCACTAAATGAACTTTAGCTTCAGCATTGCCCTCTGCTTCCATGGAATCATCAGCCCTGGTGGTTGCTGGGCTGGGATCAGGCTGTGAGTGTGTTTTTGGGTGGTGGGGTGAGCTCCATCTGTGCTTCTATTTTAGAAAGTTGTTGTTGCATTTTCTGAGCAGCATCCTCAGCTTACACATGGTGTGAGCACTTTGGCATCGACAGTTTTCTTGCGTTGCAGTTGCTGTGAAGGCTCTGAGGTACAGAGAGGGTGTGGGCAGCCCCTGTGGTGTGTGTGCTCACTGAGTCTGCCTGCTAATTTCTTTAAAGTGATTAAAGGGACAAGACACTCGATTATGGGGGTTTCTGTTTAATCTGCTTTGTAAATGTGATGTGTAACATTAAGCTGGCTGCAGACTGGAGTTGTGTGTTTGTGAGAAGAGGCAGGAACGTGCTGGGTACATCAGTGCAGAAGCAGACTGCTGGAAAGTGAGCACTGGGGAAAACAAAAATTGCCTTTTTTTTCCTTTTTGTCAGTCCATTTTGTTTGCAAACAGCCCCAACAGCAGAGAAATGACATGGTACAATTATTCATCAGTGACTTCTGTGGGATAAGTGGTTTCTCCTTGCTGTGAGGCAGTCAGGAATCACAGCTAACTTAGGTGACCCTGCAGATCTTTGGGAAAGGAGGTTTGTATGCTGTTCTTGAGGCATTGCCTATCAAATTACAATATTTGGATACAAATATGTGAAACTGCCCTGTAAGCTCTTGCACTGTGTTGGTGAACTTTCGAATCAGAGTTCCCGTCATGGGGTAAGAGACACATCTCAAGGTGGGCTTGTGTTTTCATAGAGTCTTTCCACAGGCAAGAGGAGGCAGAGAGAGAGAGAGAGGCTGTTGATAATGAGTGTGGTCATGGACCTGGAAGGGATGTCCCCCATTCCTCATCAGACAGGCTCTTTTCTATGGTAGGTGGATGCCCTGTGCTCAGGACATGTCTTCAGGAGCCATCCACGAGCACAAGGAGAAAGGTGGAGGAAGTTTTGATGCTGGCTATGCTCAGTTCAAGTGTTTGGCCTCCAAAATAGGAGGCCTTTTGCACAGGAAGATGATTGTGGTGCTTCTCACAAAGGCAATACAGGGATGTGCTTGGTAGTCAGGAGCTGTGCAAATCATTTGTCACACAGCAAGTCTCGTGTGGTACTGCAGTTCTCTGCTGATCCCCACACATGATGAACAGATCTGATAAAGTCTTTAGCAAGTGTTCCTTTAACAACTAGTGGCTTATATTTCATTTTGGAGCTCTTGGTTTTATTCCCAGTGCAGCAGCTGTACTGCAAACTCATGAACTTAATGCACGCCCAGTGTTTACGGCTCCAGACTGATAGTGTGTCTGGAAAATGTTTTCTTTGAGGAGTGTTTGATGCTTATTCATGTGGAAGTGTAGTTGTCTCAGTTTATCAAACAAATATTGAGGTTGTTCTCCGAGCATGTTATTTCCCAGTAGGCTCCAGTGGCTCCTCCAGAGCCTTTGCAGTCTGTCATGGAAATGCACAGCTCAGGGCACGATGTGAAATCCTCCTCAAAAGCAGCTGCACAATCAAATCCTTTGCAATGTTTACTATTCCAAGTCACTTTGGGGTGTAAAAATCAAGGTGACTCCGTAGCAGCCTATCAATGTGCAGAGCACAGATGTTTTCTGAATGAAGTTCCCGGTATTAATCTATTGAGCAAACCCTGAGCTGTGTAATGAATTAGCAGCATATTGAGCTTTACAGCCTAGTGCACTTTGGAGATGGAGGAGCTAACAAAAGGCATCACAACAGCAAATATCAGCTTCTCACAGATGCACACACATATGGTGGGGATGCCTTGGGTGGTGCACAGCGAGAGCACCACGCTCGGAGGTGTGCTGGCAGTTTTGTTAGTCTCATTTGCAATCCACGTGGAGTCTGACCCTGCTGTATTTTCTTATTATTTTAGGCTAAAACTATGGTCTGGGCTATGTAAAGATTAATCCAGAATCATCATGGAATCTCATCTGGTTTTCTGCAGGGGAGAAAGCAGCAGAGATGAATTTTACCTGTTTCACCTCTTACCTATCCTTCTTGATTCTGGGCATTCCTGGGCTTCATCCCAGACTCTGTCCCAGCCAGTATTTTGGCAACAGGAGATATATGTTCTACTTTGTATGGCAGTGCTTCTTCTGTTTACACCTGGTGCCCTTTTTCAGACAGAAGAGAAATTGTTACTCTGAAAATTATGCTCTAGATCTCCTTTTGGGCCATAGTTCAGTTTTATTTGTTGCTGTCTGGGTAGCCAGTTTTGGGATGCATAATGTGTAGGATGTTGGAATATTATGGAATAATTTAATCTTCTATTTTTAAAGCTTTGGAGTATCCAAACCTTGATGTCTCGGAATCAACTAGAGACTACTGGGTGATAACAGGTACTTTCTAATGTCCTTCCCTCCTCCAGGCACTCCAGGTAATAATTTTTAGTGCTCATTTGTATGAACACAGCAGTGCAGCAATTTTACACAGAAATAAGTGGCTGCCCACTGAACCTGCCTTCAGCTGGGCAAATGTACTCGTTGCCACTCTGGGGCATCAGTGATTGATCATCTTGAGCAGTGACATCTCCAGTGACCAACACCCACCTCAGAGTTTATAGCACTTTCTGAGAGTTTTGAGACACAAATAGACACTTTTTTTTTTCCTTTTTCAAGACCCTGGGACATGGATTTAAATCTGAAATCAAAAGAGACACATAGACATAACTCTGGAACAAAGGTGAAGCTGTTAACAGCAAGAAACTTTGTTATGATTTGCTGACTATCTGGGTCCAGGGTTTTAGATTTTTTGAATGTTTCACTTGAAGCTCTTAGGCTTCAAAATACTTCTTTTATCAAGTTGTTTCACAGGTGCCACATTCTCATGCACAATCACTTTGACTTCAGAAATGACACCTGGGCAAGAAAGAGACCCTTTCCCTCAGACACCTTTGAGTGATACCAGAGCCTTTCTAGTTGGTGTGTCTGTACCTGGAATTGTTTAATGCTCAGGAGAGCAAGAACAAAGGTCTCTGACATGAAATAGACTTGGTACCAGTTCCATCTTTTCATAAATTTGAAATAAAACATAAATTTATGCAGAGATTATGAAGGGAGTGGTACAGCTCCTCCCAGTATGGACCCTGTGAACCTGATACTCCATTTCTTGCCTCTGTGCACTCTCTGTGATGGATTGTTATTGATGTTACAATGGAAACTGTTTTCAAAAAGATCCTGGTGAAGATCCCAGAAGACTTTTTTGAAATAATACTGTAAAAACCATACATATGTATCAATTGAATCAGCATATCTTATCACTGTTTTTGAACTTTAGAATCCAGTGTCTTTTAAATCTTGCATTCATTTATACTTCAGAAATGTTTATTCAGGTTTCTGTGCTCTCAAACAGGATATTTTGTTTGAGACTGTACAAAATCCAAACTTCAGAGTTCAAATTCTCAGGATAGGAACTGGATAATGAGAATATCTGGCAATAAGCATAAATCCATCAGCTCTCAAATAGGTTTGAACCTAATTTTTACACTGAAGATCATAGAGTAGATGCTCCCCTGAGCCATTTTGGTAAACTGAAGGCCTAGAAATGGTATTTTGAGATTTTTACTCTCTGAAACATCACTGATATTATCTGAAATGAGCAGTGCAGGGACTGAAACAGAAGTTATATCCCCACAGGGAATTACTGAGAGGGAATAACAACATCCAGGTATTTTTCTTCCCGTCCCAAACCGTCCCACAGACCCCGTGCTGCTTCACCTGGCCGTGCATGAAGTGCTGACATGTGTTTTTTTCTCCCTTCCCACAGTCATCCAAGGGGTTGATATTGCTTTGCTGGGGCTGAACAACCAGAGCTTTGCCAGACTGATGGAGCAGCGCTTGGCCCCGCTGTTCATGATGTCCCACCAGCAGGGAAGGCGGTTCAGACGTGCCACGACCGTGGGCAGCTACACCGTGCAGGTGCTCAAAGGAGCTGTGTTCAAAAAAGTGCTTTGCTTGCATGTGTCCTGCTTCAATTTCCTGTAAAAGACGTGTCTAACTTAATTTCTTGGCTGAAATTTTCCTGTGTTTCTCGTGGATATCAAAGCAGCGAGGGCAGAATGCCTGGCATTGCTAATTGTGCCTTTTTCTGCTGCCAGCCGTGTTGGCATGCCTGTCATCCTCCAGAAATCATCATTAGTTAATCAGTGTTCATAAATATTTTCTCTCTGGTTGCTATGAGGATTGGTACAAAGTACATATTTTAGCACATTCAGCATAATGAAGAGCTCCAAGTTTTTTCTTCATGATGGAAGTTTCCTAGGTAACTCAAAGCTAGAACTTATATATATTTTTTTCTTTTTGTTGGAAAAAAATGCAAGAAGCAGCCTTTATTTATGCAGTTAGTCATCAAATCATGTGGCCCCAGATCATGTCATGAAGTAGGGACTTCAGACCTGAGTAATTTATTAATCATCTTCTATTTATTTACAGCATTTTGCATTCAGTATTTTGAACTGATCATATTTTGTTTTCTCAACAATTAAGCCAACCGATGCTATGGGCAATTAAGACATTTCTTCTTCAGTCTTCAAAAATTAGTTATTTAAAAAAAAATTAAACTATGTTTTTCAAGAGTTGTTTGTTATAAGGTAGAAACCCAAGTTATTATATTTCCCATTTGCTCACACAATTCTTTATATTGTTCCACTGAAAGAATTTAAAAGAAGGAACACATTTTACTTGCCAAAAGTGTGAACCTTTGTAAAATTTTAGTCCATAACATAATGGAGAAGAATCACAAAACTGCTTTTTCTTCTCATCGTTAGAAATGTTTGACACTTTCTCCACTCTCAGAAAAGTTAGAGGTACAATGGAAAAATTCTGACAGTGTTCTACAGAATAAAATGGGAAAAGCAAGATTCCTTTCTTATCAACCTGTTATATCAAAAAAATAATTAGTATAGAAGGGAAATGTGAGGCTGTTTTTGAACTTCAATATGTCAGTAAAGTATAGTTTTCAGTGTTAGAACAGATTATAAGAATTCTCCCTTTACAAAGGACTGTAATGTCCAAAAATTTGGTCCTTTCCTCTTTACTGAACGCTTTTCTTAGTGTAGGGTTTTACCTTAGGATTATGCTTAATTATTTTTTAAGAAAAGCTTTAAGAAAAATTAAGAAAAATTCTCTGACTGACTGATTTAGCATCCTAGGCTCTGAAGGGGAGAAGCTCTGATCCTATGAGAATATTTGCATGGAGCTTATGCTTTTGGGAGATCTTGAAGGAGTTCCCTGTGGGCACTGCCTGCAAGCAGCTCCTGGCAAGTTTTGCTGTGGTATAATGCGAGCACAGTTTATTTCTCTTTCTCTCCTTATTTATTAATTCATTTTATTTCCCTTAAAGATGGTAAAAATTCAGCGTATTCCAGGACCCAAGGAGCCAGCTGAACTGACATATTACACTTTATACAATGGGAAGCCTTTGCTGGGCACTGCAGCTGCCAAAATTTTGAGTACAGTTGACTCCCAGAGGATGGCCCTGACCCTGGGCTACGTCATCCAAGTCCAAGCTGATCGTAAGAGTCCTTTCAAAAATTCCATGTTTAATCATTGTTTTATTCCATGAGCTGAAAGTTGAGGCTTGAACTTCCACAGTTTTCACTGTGGGAAGTCAGAATTAATTCTGCTGCTGGTGAAACCATGACACCACAGACTAATGGGGCAAAGTTGCTGTTCATATAACTTGGCCAAAAAAAGTAAAATGTGGTGGCTATTAAGATGTCCCTTATTTTTGAATTGATCAAAATAATGTGGAGATAGATTCTTTCTATCTCAAAGGTATTGTTTTTTTTAATAATAATTTTCACCCAGAAAATAACATGGTTGTTAAAGATATTGTTAAGACACAAATCAGAAAAGTGAAGTTGAAAAGAGCTACTTGTGCATATGGGCAGCTTTCTGATTCAAGATATGATAGTATCATTCAGAATAACATGGCCAAAAAATGATCCATTCTTGAAAAGCAAAGTGTTTTCAAATTTCTCTTTCAAGACCTTCATCAGTTACTGAGTGATTGTGGACACAGGTTTCTTTAATTTTTGTGGGGTTTTTTTTTAGCTATTCCTATATGCATGGCCCATAGTCATAAACCTGTGGTGAAGCTTGGTGTGTTTTTTCATGCAGTTCACAGCTCAGTGTACAAACCCATGTACAAAGTGCCAAAGTATTTCTTCAGAAGGAATCAAAATTATATAGTGGATCTCCTTACTGGTGAAACAGCACATAAAATGGGTGTCCCTTATATCTGCCTGCAGGAGTGGTGAAACAGAAATAATTACATAAAATAATGAGAGGAAAAGAAGAGACCACTGTAATAAGTAATTTTTATATCATCCATAAACCCAGGATTGAGTAGGAAGACAGAAATATGATACAATTCCCAGAAAATGCACCCTGTACTGTATCTGATCCTTGACTTGATCATGGTCTGCTACTGATTTTAATTCAGTTGAACCCAAGGATCTCCATTCCATAAATCCCAGCATTTAAATTCCAAGTAATTTTGTTTTCCATGAGAATATTTCTTTAATGTATTTTTTTACTAAGGAAGACATGGATACAGCAGCTTCCTAGCTCTTTGTGCAGTGATGTGATTTATATTTATGCAGGTATTTAGGCAATTGTGGAGTCTTCTGCTGATCATCTAACTTTGTATTTCCATGGTCTGATAAGGCAGCCTTGCTCATCTGTAGATTTTCACACCAGCCACGTATGCATAGAACACTGTAAAAAGAGAATATACAGAAACTGAAAATGTGACCTGAGGTACCGAAGATTCTGGAAGCAAAGTATTTGAAATGTAGGAGATGATTCCATCTTTATGCCTTATTATGGGAAAAAACCCAATTTCTTTCCCTTTGGACACGGTTATTTGCAGTCTGTCTTTGTATTGCCACAGAAAATAGTCTGTGTGGATTTCATTTTTGCTCATTATAATTTCTGTTCTAGCAGAATGAAAAGTTCTGTCCCAAAATACTGTAAGAAAAGACATGTACCCTCAGGAGCTCATGGCTGGGTTAAACAAGATAGACTAATAATAACACAAAATATGGATGTTCCTGTGTTATGAGCCAGAGATTGAGTTACAACAGAATGAAAGGCTTGTTTCAAATTCCACTGAAGTCTTACTGAGTCAAGTGAAATGTGGGTTGACTTTAGGTCACATTGGAGTCTGGTAAATGAATTAAAGATGTAAATTAGGACTCCTAAATGTCTATCCTATTAGCCATAAGATCATCATTTCCTCTGCTTCGCTTAGAAGGAATAAATATCATTTTTCAACCATTGTTTGCTGCTTCCACAGCAGCAGTCTATAATTAAAGTGTCTGTTATTTGTTAAAATTCAGATCCCCTTTCCTTCCCCACAGCCCTTTCATCCCCAAACTAAATGTCAAAGTCAATAATTAAGAATTCTGCGAGTCTGTTGAAAGGGGACCCTGAAAGTCTCCAACCTGGCCTTTTTGCATCCTTGTGCTCCGGCTCTGAGCTTAATGTTCCTACATCACCCAACAAACTTCACTGGCTTTGCAAAAAGTCACAAATCTACAAAGAGAACAGGCTCCAGCCAGGATTCCAGCTGGAGAACTGAGGAGTTCCTAATGACTGCTGCAGAACAAGCTGGTTTGCATTTGAAGTCTGATCCTGAGAGATGCTGAGTGCCTCTGACAGCTCATAAGCTCAATGACATTTGAAAGCTCCGGTCCCTCAGGAAATGGGAGCGGCTGCTTTGTGCTGGTGTTCCCAGCATTGCCTGCCCACACCAATAACCAGTGCCACAGCAAAATAAACACCAATATCGTGGGGAAATCCACTAAATATTTCACTGCAATTAAGTTCAGCATTATAAGGAGGTTGTCTGATTGTTTTTCCAGAATGAAATGAGAGAGCTGGGAATGTGTCATGGGAGGATCTCTTACGTGCGAAAAAATTGAAGGTTCATATTCAGGGAGGTTATTCTGATGAAATGGAATCTAGGATGTTTTTGCATCACTGCATTTCTGAAACGTACCCTTTTCCTTAAGCCATCTTTAATACATCTGCAAGTGGCTCTTTCCAACCTCATTATTTCCACTCTTTCAGAAATGAAGAATTCTTTTTGACCTTAACTATGATAAATTATTTCTAGAGCACCAGAGAAGCATCTTATTGATATTGATATTGATGATAACTATTCAAGCTGGTTTCATTGTTTTTTAAAAAGCTCTGCCAGTTTGCTCCTGCTGAGCCAGTCAGTCTTTGACACCATGTATGAACTCCACTCTTTTAACACAGATGCTAAGGTGATTTGCTCTAAGCTGGGTTTGTGTTTGAAAAATAGTTAAGGATGCATTACTTGCACCTTTTGTTTGTTTATTGTTTAAATGAACCATTGGAGGGATAGCTTATATGGCATCTATCTTGACTTTGGAGTGGATGTTGGCTTTTGCATGTAACTAGGTAACTTAAAACTAAGAGAAGGGAGCCCAGGGATTTGTGAATTCAACAATGTTGCTGATTTATCCTTTTTTTTTAACTTTTAAAGTAATACAAGGGTATTCCCTTGCATAGAAAGCTAGATTACTTACAGTGCTTTTGTACAAATTTCTACATGGGGCAACTGAAGGCTGGGAGCAACAGGAACCTTGCCCAGCTAATCTTACCCATGTTGGTTTGCCTTTTTCTGCAGCTGTGGTGAAGAATCCCCCAAACAACCTGTGGATCATCGCAGCTGTGCTGGCTCCCATCGCCGTGGTCACCGTCATCATCATCATCATCACCGCCGTGCTGTGCAGGAAGAACAAGAACGACTTCAAACCAGACACCATGATGAACCTGCCTCAGAGAGCCAAGGTCAGTGAGCCAGCTCTAGATCCAGGAGTCCATGTGCCTGCTGAGGCCGTGACCCTTGGGTAGATGCAGCTGAAGGATGTTTGGAATTGGAAGGGTTGTTAGAGTTTGGATCAGCACATCTTCTGTAGGAGCTCAAAGCCCCTGGCCTGAGCTGTTCCTTCCAGGTGGGAATGTCTGGAGTCTGACTGCAATTCAGACCTGACCCTAACCAAAACTCTCCTGCTAATCCAGAATATACATTCTTTGAATTTCGTTTTTCTCCTACTGCTATTTTTCTTGTAGGTGTTTCGGACTTTCCAATTTACTTATGTATATTGGGTTCAAAAAATTGCATCTTTCTTACAGTTACTAATCCATATCAATTGCAAGAATTCTTTTTTTTCCCAAATCAAATGCACTTCCAGTTTGATCCCCTGACAGAAAAATGTCACAGAATACTGTTTCATCTCCATAGTGAAAAAGCCTGTCCTCTCAGTGCTGGTATTCCATGGCTCTTGATCAGCTCCACACAAAGAAACGAGTTTCTAGCCCATGGAGCCTGTGTAATTCAGGCTGATCCTTTGCCCTTTTAGCTGGCTTTGTTCTTCTCCACTGGCATGGGATTGAGATGAATATTTTTTTTGGTTTCTTAATGCTACAGACAGCAGGATTATTGAGATTTCAGCTCTGTTGCTTCTGCTGAAAAATGTAGATTGGAAGAAGAGTTGAAGGAAGGCAGGATGCATTTGACAGCTCTTTTCTCCTTATCTTAGGTTCGTTGCAGATGGGTGCAGCTGGTGCCAGTTGGAAACCAGACATTTGTATCAAAAATGAAGCAGAAAAGACATTTCTCTTTTGGTTCCAATGTGCTCTTTATCCACTATTATCCATCCAGTGTTAAGATTAGATCTGCAAAAGTGAAACCACAAACACAAACAATTAATATCACTGCAGTGCTATGTGATGCCCCATTGAAGCCCCTAAAATGCAAATTATGCTTTATTAGGAGCTGTTGTAAGTGCTATGCACCATTTGATTTTTTAATGTATAAACTGGGTCCCAACTAAAGAAGAAAAATAGGACAAAACTTGTACATTATTTTGAACTACCCATCGATATGGGATGCTTAACATATGAAGAAAGTTCCTATTTAAAAAAAACAAAACAACAACCAACCTACTGCTGGGTGAGGCTAGAGCACAGGAAAAACTTAAAAGTATTTTCATACTTTAATCCATTGTTTTAATTCCAAAAAGAAGTACCAAATTGCACTCTATCTGATCTAGAGAAATCAGATTTAATCAGGCTGTAAGGTACATGCTCAGGTTAAAGCCTGTTTGGTCAGGCTATATTTGCATCAGCCATCAATGCATCAGATGGGAGCTGGGTCTGCAATTGCTGGAACATTTTGGTTTTGTTTTGTCAAAACACACCACAGTCCTTTCAGGAGATTTTCCTGCAGGTTTCTTCTCTTTGCAGCTGGAATGTCGAAGGTTCCCTTCCAGAGTTTCCAGAGTCTCAAACCCCTTTCCGGTTTGAGACTCCATAAAATTGAATTTAATTCATTATCTGAAAAGTGATGCATTTTCAAATGAAAGCTAAATTGCTTTCCATTTAGTTTCACGATGGTGGCTCCATCAGAAAAGTTCTGCCAGATCTAGAGCTGTCTCTGGTATATGGACTGTGGAAGATAAATCCTGCAGTGGGACTGGGAGTGGACTGGCTTGGTCATTTCTGATTTCAGCATCTTGAATTAAAACAAGGCTAAGAAACATATTTTGAGAAGATAATGAAAGAAGGTCATTTCAAAAAGAAGAATCTTAGTTATATTTTTAATTCCAGTGCTAGGGATAGTGGTAATTGCTTGAACAGTAATTGCCATATTTCATGTGGTTTGGCACGAGCACATATCCATGTCACATTTAAAATGACTCTGTTGTATTTCACGGCTGAGCAAAGTGCCCCAGACTGCTGATTAATGCTGACTCTGCTGGAAGCAGAGTCACACTGGAGTGATTTGTAGTTTAAGCAGCCGTTTTAGGATTTTGCTCTTACAAAAGAATGAAAGGCTCTCTCGCATCCGAGCCGCGCTGTGGAATTTTGTGATGCCTTGTGGACATCCAGCAGCCTGCCTGGGGAGGGGAGCAGGATGTGATGGGATTCCTGCCTGCTGGGCTCTCAGGTGCGTTTTTTTGCTGTGCTGGGGCTCCAGAATCCCTGCTCCAAGGGGATGGGCAGAGCAGAGCTGCTGCAATCCTGCGGGAGGGAGGCTGCGGGTCCTGCCACATCCCTGCGGCGGGATCCCTTCTTTATGTATTTTTATATATCTATATATTTTAACATCTTTAGTGTCTTTTTCACAATCATTACCAGCACAAAGTGTCCCAGAAGGAGGCACGGACGCAGAGCCAGGGTAATGGCACGTTCAGCATTAAATGTGTGTGGCAGGGGGAGGTGAGCAGGGGATGGAGCAGAGCAGCAGCGCTGCTGCCTGAGCCTGCTAATTAAGGCGTGACTTCTGTGCTGTGGCAGACTGAAGGGTAAATAAATGAAGTTTGCAAAATGACCTCTGGTACGCAGCATAGTTTATGGGATCTCTCTTGGGAACTGTGTTGCTGTTCCGAATTGCCTCAGCAGTCAGGGACATCTGGATGCAGTTGCAGGGAAAAGGAAAATTGAAAAATACCTTCTTTTTTTCTTTCAATTTTCTCTCTAGCTGTAAAATGAAAAGTAGTATAAATTCAAATTGGTGAAATTCTGATGGGATTTTATTTTAATGATATTTCAATGCTGTTTTTATTTTAAGCAACTGTTTTTGCTTTGAGGTTTTGGATGGATGTGATGTTAACTTTTGCCTCCCTTGCTTTCTAATTCACAGCATGCATTTTTAAAGTCTAGAATCTCATTTGTTCCCTCACCTTTTATTTTTTTTTAGACCATGAAAGAATAAGTTTGCAGGTAAAGAGAGATAAGATCTGTAGTTTAAGACACACAAACAAAAGCAAGTGCTGCAGGCCATGGGAAAACAAGCTTTATCAGTTTGATAAAGGGAACAGAGAAAAAAAGACAGTGAAACTGGACCTGGGTATACAAATAGGGGAGGGGCTGAT
>NC_031774.1:640177-661033 GCF_001522545.3 Parus major | reverse complement strand
CCTTCCTTCCCTTCCTTCCCTTCCTTCCCTTCCTTCCTCTTTAGTGTCTTTTTCATTAGAAGAAAATAATTCATCATTACAAGAGGAAAGTATCCCAGAAACACCTCTCTGTATTCAGTCTGCCCTTTGCCAGGCAGTGTAACCTTGTGGTGTCTCCCTATCAATTTATTATTTCAAAAGCAATATTAGAATCTCAGTCCTGCAGACTTTGTCAGTATTTTGGAAGTCCTGGACGTTTGCAGTGCTTCAGCGGTGCCTGATCGTGATTTAGCCTTGCCAGTTCCCTCCAGGGGTGGCAGAGCCATCTGCTCCTGTGGGCTTTTACAGAGCAGGGATCCAAGAGCAAATTTTATTTAATGCAATATGTCTGCTGATGAGGATGACTTTCTCAGCTCTCCTTTTATTGCAGTTTGTTACTGGACATGGTGGTAAGTAGAACTCTGATTAAAATAATCCTTCATTTTCTTCCTGTGGCAGATCTGAGCTGGGACACTGCAGAATTCTTTAGTAATTCTCATGTCCTGCTGTTTCTGGTTTGGTTTGTATTTTGTCTGGAGGGGTTTTTTTTTGGTTTGTGGATTTTTTTAAAAATAAGATACAAAGTTGAAGCTCATTTTACTCTTTCAAAGGCATGGAGGGAGAAATAACTGATTTGATCACCTCTTCTCTCTTGTTACCTTCTTTCAGAATATTCAGGGGTGTCTCAACCAACACTTAATATTTACAATGAGGCTGAAAAACATTATTATAGTTAATAGTATTATTATGTGACATTTCTCCCTAGCCGTTCTTTGCACAGCTTCTGCTTCCTTTCCCTCATTTGCTGCCTGTTTTGTGATTCTCAATATTTGGTGGCTCATTTGGTGGCTGTTTTGTGATGCCCTGCTTGCCATGGAGGGCTGATGGTGAAGGCATTTCTCTGATATATTGCAAGTTCCACGGGGGTGATTTGTGGATTTGTCTTCTCCTTAATGCATGGAAGCTTCTTATCAGAGGAATGCTGAAGTATGGAAACACATTAGGAACCATTAGCCTCAGTCTGGGCAGGAGTTTGGGAATGCCATGCAGGTCCACATAAAGAAAAAACATTTTTCGTGTTTCAAAAAGTGCAGAACAGCCCCATTCTTGTCAGACTGAGATCACCTGTGAAATGTATCTGAATTTAGAGCTGCAGCCCAGATTAAGTGAGGGATACAACAAGAGAAAATGCTTTTCAGAGCTCCTCCTTTTTCTGTGCCAGCAGCAATTTTTTTTCTCCTGCTGATTTGCTTTTGGAACTAAAATATTCAATGATGACATGAGAGGAACCTGGATGGAGTAATCAGTCATGAGATAATGCTGAAGTATTTCCCAAGCTATGTGTGAGGTTTAAAATCACCACTTGCTCAACTTTCAAGTGTTTTGTGGTCCTTAGTATTTTGTCAATAGTCTTTTTACTTCAGGAAGAGCAACCTTCCCATTTTTGGTAGGTTAATTTTATTTAGTGTAGAGGAAAACATTTTCCAGAGGTGGTCAGGAATTTCTTTGAGTGATTTATTCATTTTTTTACCAACAGATAATGCAGGATTTTTTTGTATTTTTATTTTTTCCCCCCCTTCTCTTTCCCTTCTAATTGAAAATGCTATTTGGAAAGTCAACTTTTGTCTAAATGTTTAATTTTTCCATTGAGAGAATCCACCTTTCCTTGGCTGCTTTGCCCAGAAGGCATGTGTTAGTTGTGCTGGGCAAGAACTGCCTTGCTGCAAGGCTCTGGTGAAATGCCACTTCCCAAGAGAAACAAGTGAAGTCAGTAATATCCTTCCCAGTAGGCAACTGGCAAGCCAGGGGAAATCTAATTTCACTGATCTGAAAAAGATTCTTTTCTGGAAAATCTTGCCCATGAAACTTTCTGATGTGTGCCTTTTTTACTTTGGTTTGACTGGGAATAAATTACTCCCACCTCCTTCAAAAACACAAGGGTTTTGTCAGAGAAAGTTTTCTGTGTGGTTTTATTTTTTTTTTACTCCTTACTTTTTCTTCCACATCCTTGTTTTCCCACTGTCTGTCAAAGTAATCTCTGAGGGTGTTACAGCAGGGTAAGAAAGGTTAGCCAAGATCAATTTTATACTAACTAATCATGTTTAAAATGTGTGCAATGGAGATCTCATCAGAAAATTGGTTTCCTTTTGGGCATTCACATGGTAATCGATGTATTTTTACCTGTCACTTATGTAATTTAAAAAGTTAAGGAGTAGTGAAAAATTTTACATTGAATTTGAAAATTTATATTTAATCTAATACACGCTGGAAATTTCTGTTATTTCTCCTTTTTTTTTATTTTTATTTTTGCAGCCAGTACAAGGCTTTGACTATGCCAAGCAACACTTGGGCCAGCAGGGAGCAGAGGATGAGGTTTTACCTGTGACTCAGGAGACTGTCATCCTTCCACTTCCAGTCAGAGATGCTCCTGCCTCCCAGGAGAGAGAAACTGCCCAGGATGGGAGCACCATCAAAACTGCCAAATCCAACGAAACAAGGAAAAGGTATGGGCTGGCACCTGGTGCCTTTCCACAGAGGAAAGGGTTAATAGGATATGTGCTGCTGGTTGCTGTCAGGGCTGGCACCCAGGCTGTGTGTGTGGCACATGGCTCCTCTCCAGGATGTATCCTTGGCATAACACTGCTCTGTGCTGGATGTTCTGCTGCTGCAAAATTTGAGATAAAACCAAGTGGAGCCTTACTGAGGAGGTGAAGAGGCTTTTTATTAGAGTGTTGGTATTGTACAAGAGATGAGCCCAAATGAAACGTGAGAGCTGTAGCATGAGCACTGGAAATCTCTCAAGGAACCAAAAGACAGGTTCTCAGCCACTGTAAATTGCTGTCACTCCGTGGCAGGCTCTGTCACTCCAGAATTAGAGCCAGTGCCTTCACTAGCACCAGGGGAAACCCTAAACACCCACTAAATTATGGAAGACCTCTAAATCCAAAGCATCTACAGCAGGACAAAACTTCTCAAGTGTAAGAATAGACTAGATAGTGTCAGTGTCTAGGGTAAAGTGTCCCAGGTTCTCACTCTTCATAATAAAGTCTCTAGGCTTGTAGGATCATGGATTCAAGATCCCCAGGAAGCTATCTGGCTCCTCCTCTCTGCTGCAGGGTCCAACACCCCCCTAACTCAACTTTATCTACCTTATTTTAAGGTCTTCCACTGGTGGGATGATCACAACCTCCTCCAGCAATCTGTTCTCTCCTGCCTTTCCTGTCAGGAAGTTTTACCTCAGTTTCACCTTCCCTCAGCCATCAACAGAATAGCTGAATATTTCTTGTCAAGGCAAAGGAAGCTGATTATCCCTTTATCCCAGCTGTTTTGCATGCTTTCAGGCCAGTTTTCACTTTACCCTCTCTCCCTGGTATTAAATGAGAGTGGAGCTAAGGATAGATATTGAAGGGAAGAGAGGAAAATAAACCTGTTAGGTGAACAACCTGAACAGAGGTAACTGTTGCTGTGTAGCTCTCAGACATTACACGGGCCTGCCTTCTTGAAGGGATTTGATAACATACAAGGAAAGCAGCTGACTAATGCAGAGAAATTCTGGAGAAAACCAAGCCTTCCTAGCTGAGTCACCTCATCTCATCCAGCATTTCCCCACTTTGGAATAATGGCAAAGCTTGGAATACTCAGCACAGCGTTGCTGCACACACATGCTGGATGGGGAGGTGTCAGCCAGCATGGTGTGGGGCTGGAGGACACACAGTGCTGCTCTTCTCAGGGGGTAGACATCCCCAGTGGTCATCAGCTGAGGTTTTCCCTGCAGAAAAACAGCCAGAAGGATCCTGAGCTGCTGCCTGGTTTGTCCTACTCCTTTGGCTGTGTAGTGAATCACCTGGAATGTGGGAAGAGCTGTCTGCAGGGCACACCAGGAGAGAAGAGCGAGCCAGCTGCAGCTGGATGTAAACTTATTCTGCCATTCAATGCCAGTGAGGTGGTGTTCACACTACAAGCCATTGAAATGTGAGGTTTAGGTCCCACAGTCCCTGTGAACCAAGCAGCACCTGTCCCCTTCAAAGTCTTCCATCCTTTGAGGAAATGACAAATGGAAGATGACCGTGACACCCGCAGCTGGTGCTGGTGCTGGGCAGGTCAAGTCTTTGCAGGAATTGTTCTTTAAAATGTTTTGAAGCCTCAACAAAGCCATGTGTAAACACACATAAAAAATGTAAACCAGCCCTGTTAATTAATCCTCTAACCAAAGTGATTAAGCACTTCACTCACTCTTTTGAGTGAGTGCAAAAATCCCCCACTTAATCTGCACCCTTTTAAACAAATGCTGATAAGCAAACTCAATCCAGGAAAGTTATTCTCATTATAAAATGTGCTGAACCTTGGTGCCCTTCTAAGCAAATAACTAAGAGTTAGTTTTCCCTCCCTTAGGGTGATTACTTGAGTAAGTGAGAACATGCAGAATTTCAGTATTTTTCATTCCCAGGAGCAGTGTCTGGAAATGGAATTTAATGCTTGCTGAAGATGAAGAAATATTTCTTGACCTTTATGTGTTTGCTCTTTCATTCAGGGTACTTTACAGCCTGAAAAGGTCAATTCAAACCAGACAGCCATGAAGTGGCTGGTAACTGATCAGACTATCCTCTCTGCTATCACCACTGAAAGAAACTTCTCAGTTAATAATGTGAGGGCCACTTAAAAAGGATGACTATTGGGATTAGTGTCACCACAGAAATCGTTGTGCAAGCTATCCATGCTCTTCTTTTCTGTGTTCCCAAGTTGAGCAGATTTTCTCCAGGTGTTGGTCTGTCCCTGGATGGATTTTCTTTTTTACTGGGCTGGGATTATTCATTTAGCAGTGACAGACAGGTTCATAGGGAGGAATCTCGAGAACACTTATTTCCAATAGAATTTCACAAGGAGACCCTCAGGCTGGACTGGGCTGAGTTCTCTGAGAGCCCTGTAGCTGGAAAGAACCTTCTTTTAAATTATACATATTTCACCTAGGCTACCTTCAAAAGTGAATCCCCAAGAATTGCTTTTCTCACATTTGTCCCTTGCAGTTCTGCCCACAGTAAATGCTTTCTACTTACACCAGGCAGGGCGGCCAGACCTGGAGGTAAATGAATGTTTCAAGCTGATGATACAGTATTGGCAATGATTTACAGGATGGCTTTGACAGTTGTTTTGTTTTAGTACCATTTTCTGGTTATAAAACCGTTGTGACAGCAATAGAATTTGATTTTATTCTTTTTCTCTGTAAATGGAAGCCTCTGTGACTAGGCCCATTATTTTTTCCTCTAATGTAACCTCCTCACATCACCCTGTCACTGCCCACGACAACTCAGTGGTAGATTGCAGAAAGGTTTATGAATAACTGCACAGGTCCTGTGGAGTGTTTTCATTCCCTTTGTAACAAGTTTCACATGTAAGAATAACGTGACTGTGTCTGGATGCAGACTAGCACCAAATGTACTTTTTTGTGCTGTGGCCTGCTTTTCCCAACTTGTGCATTAGGATTGGAGTAACTTGTCCACCCCAAAAAAGCAGAGAAGCTGTGGTGGGAGCTTGGTCTCAGAGCACGCTGCCCATTTCTGTCCCTGCTCCTCGCTGGGACTGAAGGCACAGATATCCTGCCCTGCCCTCCCTCCTCACCCTGGGCAGGGACCACTTGCAGGACAGAGATATACAATTAAAACCAGCTCATTAAAACAAGCATTTTCTTAGGGGTTTCAGCCAATGAGGGCACTGATTTAACCGGGGTATGTACCAAAAGGAGAATTTTCTTATCACCTTGCATACATGCAAAGTGAGTGAGTGTATTTTGCATTTTGCATTTGCATTCTGTGGCTGACAAGAGTTGACTGTAAAAGCAGGCTAAATAATAAAGGAATCGGTTTGGCCACACATCCTAAAACAAAGATCTGCTTTATTTTGTCTGGGTTAATGACACTGAATTGCCAATGGGACTTTTTGTCCTCGATGGTGGCACTTTTATCACTGTGGGGCTCATGCATGAGGAGCAGTTGCATTCCAAGCCCTGGAGATGCCCACCAGCCCTGAACTAATTGTCCAAGTCGTGCTCACCTCCCTCCCATCCTTTGCTACGTTGCTGTTTCCATTCTGCCTCCTTTTGGAACCAAACCGCTGTTGAAAACTCAGCCGTGCAAACCGCGCGAACGAAATAACCTTGAAAGGAGCTTTAGGAGGAAGAACTCACGTCCTGCCTTGTTGCTATGGTTACTTGCAGCCGGTCCCCGAGCCAGAATGGCTCCATCCTCAGCAATGGGTCGGGAAAGCCCAGCTCTGGCCGGAGCTCGCTGCAGAAAGTGATGGCTCCGCAGAAAGCGGCGAAAGACGAGGGGAGGAAGAGGAACGGTGAGAAGCGTTGGCTGTGGTCGCTCCCTCTGCCCTGCCCTGCCCACACCAGGGGAAAATTTCTCATACCAGCATTTGAAACCAATTTCTCATACCAGCAGCCCCTGGGTGTTCTGTGTATGGCTCATTTGCTGGGTTTTCTCCTTCCCCTTTACTGCTTTCACTGTTTCTCCACATCCCATCAAACACCGTGGTGTTTGTCTAGTGTGTGGGACTTCCCAGGTTTTCTTGCTTTTTTGTTTTTCCCCCTCTTTCTGTTTTTTTTCTTGGAATACCAGTAAACTAATGAAGATGTGGTGCTTCTTAGTAGAGTTTACAGCTTTTTTTGTTGTGTGGATCCCTAGGATATTAATTTCTTCTGCTGCTGCTGCTAAGTTGGCCCAGATCTGATGAAAATGAATTAATTAGATAAAAATTAATTTGAGAAAGTGTGAAACAGCCAGTGCTTTGTCTTTCCTCACACCCTTGGCACACCTGTTTGTCATTAACACTTGCTGTCAGCTTTTCCTGATACACTGGGATGTCATGCTGGATGTTTCTTACAAGAGCTTGGTTGATGGGAGTGACCTTGTGACTCGAGATGGATCAGGAACATCTGATGAGAGAAGTATCCAATCCCCTTTTGTCCTCCCTTTTCTCCTCTCTGCTTATTTTTCCTGAGTTACAGCTTTGTTCCCATAGCTTTGTTTTCCTTATGAATAGAAAACTGGCTAACAGGTCCTAGGTTTCAAAGGGGTTAATTATTTTTTCACTGTATGAAATGTAGCTCATTTTACACGACAACATTTGTGTTTTCCATGGTTAAAAGATGTAATTAATGGTGGCTTTTTTCTTTTTTTTTTTTCTTTTTCTCCACCCAGGAAATCCAATATTCAAATCAGTTCCAAATGCTGTTTACATGGGTAGACAAAATAATTTAGTGAAGGTTTTTTTTTTGCTTTGTTAGGTTTTACATCTTCATAGAAAATTGGTAATAACTCAGTTTTGTTTGTTTTTTTAAAAGGTAACACCTAACACCCTAAACAATAACACCTGAAAAATAACACCTAACATCCTTCTGATCTGGGCTGTAGTGCATTTCTAGAACATACACAAGCTACTTAAATAAGTAAGCACGAATGTAGTAGAAGGAAATAGTAACCCTTTAATTTAAATCTTAATTTCATTAAAATTTAGGAGGAACCTGTGCATGACACACCTCATCTGCAGAGCACTACTGGTAGAGCTTTCAGTCCTGGAGGAACTCTCTTCACTTGATGCCATGCCACTAAAAAGAGTCACCTGGTCATCTGGCAGAGATATGAAAGGGAATGAATGCCTTATGAATGTTCCCTGGTAAAGAGATGGGAAACTTTTAGCTGTAGGCATATCTTTTAATGTATGTTTAGGAGAGTTTCCTCAAACAACCCTTTCAGAACAGCTTCTGAGAAGGAGGATGTGGTCATGGCAGATGAAATGACCTCCCCTTGTCAGAATTAATGGAGTTCAGAGCTGTGTGATCACGAATGTCTATTGAAATTGAAATTAAAAAGCCAAACCTCAAGGCACCCATGACTTCTCATCCCAGAGCCTGTTCCCCCGTGCTGTGATTACGAACACCGCTGTCACCTCTGACAGCTTGTGCTTTCTGCAGGGTTTTACCTTTACCCAGTGAGTTTAGCATCCACAGGAGCTGGTGCCTGCTTTTCCTTCCACTTTCAGAAGGAAGCTGCTTTTCTCCCCATTGTTTGCCCGAGCCTGCTCCAGCTCCCAGCCTGGCCGCTGGCTCTGGCGCTCACGTCGGCAAAAGCAGCAGCAGATTTTCTTCTCTGAGAATCTTCAGCAGCATCTTCAAACTGGAATGAATCCCTTGATGGTCACATGCTGGATTTGGGGACTCCAAGTCAGAATGGCTCATTAGTTGCCATAGTTACAGACCAATTTTAGATTCTATTTCTTGCTGACATTTAGTTACAGGGAAGAGTGACAGCACTGGATGTTACCTCAGTACGTAAATTCTGTATGGCTTGTGTCAAAATTGACTGCACATGGAGTGTGTCAGGGCTGTGAGTGAACAATGTGAAAGCAGCACAGACTGACAGGCTTGGTTTCAGGAGTGATGCTTTGGAGGATCAGGAGCACTCTTTAGCTGAACATTATTTCTATAGAAAACACAAAATATCTACTTGAATAAAACAGTGATAGGATTTTGTTAGAAAACAGCATGTTTTTTTCTCGAGGAACACTTATATTAATAGAAATTTTTCTTTCTAAAAGTTGATGAGTTCTACATTCATTTAATTCAGACACCTAAAAAAATGAAAATATTTTTAAAGAAGTGTCCAGTTATGTGTGTTAGAGGACTGTAATATGGATGAATCAGCCAACAGAAGTACTGGAGGTTTCTGAGATGGGTTTGTAAGAGAATGTGAAAGAGAAGAACAGGATATTAGCAGTTCTGCCCATGATTTATCAGGCCAAATATCATCCAGGGAGAAGCAAATGACTGAACCCACTCAGACCTGGATATCTAAACCAGCCCACAGAGCAGCCTTTCCTTTCAGCAGCTCCTCACTCAGTGAAGCCAATGAAATTCATGTAGGTTTGTTTTCAACTTTTAGGTGCTTGAACTTGCAACCTTCCCATTAATGTCTTTAGGAGAGTGTGAGTGCTTGTTTCTTTTTCTAGAGAAACCCAAAGTTTTGATTTGCTATCAATTCCTAATGAAGCACATGACTCCCCAACTTTTGGGCTAAGAACCTGTGCAGTTGAGCTCAGGTTTATACTTAAACCTCATCCCCACAGGTGGAGATGTACAAGCAGCACTTCCAAAAAGTCAAACTTTGTGTGAGAAACCTTCCCCAGCTGGCCCAATTTCTCATTTTCCAATCATTTGGACATTGTCTTTGAAAACAGATGTAACTTTTCAGAAGTCATTCACTCAAGAGCCTCACTCCTTTTTAAAATACCAGTCTCTAAGGCTATAATTTCCTTTGTCCAGGCAGGAGTTGTCTACAGGAGCAAAGTAGCAGGGGAAAAAAACTTGTATTATTGGTTTAGCTAAAATCAAAGGGATTTTTGGATGTAACTCTGCCAAGCTATGATGCATTGCCTCCTTTACTCTACAGAAGCGTGGGCCACTAGTTTTCACTCTGTCTGATGTGGCAGCTCAGCATCAGACTGTTTTTTTTGAGTTTCTGAGCAGCTGTCTACGGTGACTCAAAAGAAAGTGAAATATGGCAACAGCAATGCTGTCTAGTGGCAGTGATGTGGCAGCTTGGACACAGAGTTAGCTGGGGGAGCTGGTGGATCCCACAAACATCCAGCACCCTTTTTCTGCCTTTTTCTTGTGTTGGCTGAAGTATAAGTCAGAATGGAAAGGGCTGCTTCCAGAGGGTCATGGCCAACAGGGACAGATCTCTGGAGGTAAGATCCAGTCAGAAAGGAGCCCTGGCAACTGCACTGGAGCACCTGTGCAGATTTGGAGTGAGATGATTTCCCTTCATGATGCCTTTGGAAGGCTAAGAAATCAGAGTGCTGGGAAGAATTTGTGGTGTAGAGAAGGGAGCCTACTCTTTTCATCATCCATTCCCTCATCCTGAAGCAGTATTTTCATTTGCCCCCAAAAGGGAGTTAATTAGGGATTTCATCTGGTTCTTCACCTCCTCACCACAAACTCCTAGGCTTTTTGGAGTAATTTACTACATCTAACCACAGGGGGGTAAAAATCCCCAAGAATAAATAAAATCCACCTGTTTAGCTGTAATCCTGTGCATTGGTACCAGTTGCTCTTGAACCTCCCAGAAGCTTTACACATTGATTCCCTTTCCTCCCAAGATTTCAGCTTGTGTGACACAGACTCATTCTTCCCCTTACTATTTCCATTTCTTCCATTGCCCTTTCCTTTTGCTGTTTATTTGCTTTAGTGAGAGCACTGTGACCCTGCTAACATCCTGCTGTTGACTGCAAACCCTTTTTTTTCTTCAGACTTACTCAATATTTCCTTTTTTTTTTTGTTTTTGACCCATTTTGGTTGCTGTTCCCATGGCAAGAAAATACTGCACGCTGCTCTGCTAAGGTGCCCATTGCAGCAGATTTCTGAGGGATCTGGGATCTCCAAGTAGTCACACAATTAAATATTTCTTCATTTGTGTTTGCCTTCCCCTCTGGATGACTTTTGCTGTGCCACTGATTGAGTCTGACAGGAGTTTTCATCCATGCAGTGGTGTAAAGAGCATGTAGATGTTCATGCCATCAGAGCCAGTGGCAGTCTGGATGGCTGAGATTTTTCACTAAAACCTCAGCACTGAAGAAGACAAATGTACAGTTTTATTGTGCAAACAGGGGACTATTTCTGCAAAAAATTTAAAGCTCCTGGGGCACCATTTCCTTAAAGAAGCTTGTTGTAGCCTCTCATGTCTTCCCTGTATTTTGTGTGCTCTTTGTCCTTGTCAGTTAAATAATTTTAATTAGTGAATGTACCAACTTATTACAGCAGTGTCAGGCAAGAAAAGGGGCTGGGGAATTCACTGGAAACATTATGAAATATGTGGTCTCTTTTTAAAAGACTTTGATGTTTAGAAAGATGAGGCAGATGTGGTTGGAGAAGAAGACACAACCACAGAGAGAGATCCTTGCAGGAAACTCTCACAGAAAGGGAACAAAACAAGCAGCTAAGAGACAAGTCCTCATCCTGTGTACACAGTTTCATGGGGAACTTGCAAATACCACTTTGGAGATCTCAAATGAGCTGCCCAGGTGGCTCCTGCTTCAGGATCCCAGGCAAACCCAGGACTGCAGCACCTCAGGCACATCACCAAGCATTTAGCAGAATTTACACCCAAGGAAATACTGTGCAGGAGGAATCATGAGCTGCTCCCATTAGTTTAAACTGTCTGCTTCCAAAAATACACTATTTGTGCTGTTTGGGAGAGGTTTAGCATTGCACTGCCTCAGAGCTGGGTGTAATTGTGAAGGGGTTTTTGTGTTTTCTGTTCCACTGCAGTATCTCACAGAGAGGTACTTCTGTCCTGGAAAGGTTCAGACATTAATGTTGGGAAACTTGTATTTTACTTATAGGCCTATAAACTCCTTCAGAAACTGATGGGGGTTTTTTATTGCTCAAAGCTCATGTTTGTTATCTTTCTGGAGATAGTCATCTGACCAATGGAATGACTTGGAAGACATAGACAAAAGACCTTTTTTTTTTCCTTTATATAGAGATTTTCTCTAAAATGGAAATTAGTTCTCCATTGTTAAATCAGGCTCAGGAGTCAGGATTTCTGTTTGAAATACTGGTATCTGGGCTTTTTCCTAAGAAGACATTTTAGATAAGTGACATTGCTTGCCCTTTGTCGAACTGCAGGTATATTCTGTAGGTATGGTTACAATGTTTGCCTGCCCTTCAAGCAAAATAAATCTTTAAAAATACTTCATTGAGTGATGTAAGAAAAGGCAGAGCATTGCCACTTGCTTGCAAGTATTTCCCAACTTTTGGCTTTTTGTGTTTTTCTCTACTGATGTCATTCTTTTTCTGAGGGCTTCCAAAATTTTTCAAACAGTTGCTTCTGAGCAGGATGGCCCAAATCTTTGTTTCAGGTGTTTGGCTGGAAGGTTACCTGATTCACAGTCAATTTAAATGTCCTTAATTTTATTTATTATTTTTAGGTGCAAGTATTTCAGTCCTTTTGTTCTTCATTCTAACTTATTTTGATGAGGGAGAGGGGAGGAAAGACAAAGTAAAAGGAAAGAGAGAGGAGACAAGAAATCTTCCATGGCACTCATTGAAATCTTTGGCTGACAAAAGTATCACTTTTTTTATTTTATTTGAAACTCTAAATTATGAACTAGATAAAACCAGAATACTTCACCTGTCTAATTGTCTTTTAACCATTGAGATCTGCAGTCCCACAGCAATTTCCATGGGACCAGCTGGTCACGAGTGGGCAGCACCACCTGCTGGCATTGCAGGCTGGAATAGTGCAGAGCTGCATGGAAATGGGAGGACAGCATCCCTGGGGCAGATCTTGGGTGGAGACAGAGCTTCAGGGATGCTCCTGCTCCTCAGGGACCCCACTGATCTTCACTGCACCTGGCACTCGACCCGAATAAATGACTGCTCTGGGTAGATCTTGGTGTGCTGCAGTCACAGAGAGATTAAGAGGAGAAATTTGATCTCAGTGGTGTGAGATATCTAGCAGGAGGTATTTCAGAGATAGGAAATTGCTGTTAAGTGATAAAGTTGGGTTTTCCCCTTCCTGCAGCTCAGGTTCTGGGTCTCACTCTGCACTCAGTGCAGGCAGGAGTAAGCACCTCCACAGGAGTGCTGGAATGCATCTGTTGGAAAACAGAAATGTAAAACATCACTTTTAAACCATGTTGCTAACTGTAATAAGCAAGGGTGATTATTGTGAGTGACTATAAAGAATGTGTGGGCAGTTTCCTGAAGTTTCCCATGCTGGCCAGTTGCTCACCCAGCTGAGATGCTGGGATGGGAGGACTGGCCCAGGGCAGGGATACACAGCAGAAACAAACACTCCAGGACTTCTCCAATGTTTCTCTGAGCTTCCTTTGGCTTGTTTTTCAAAATTCAGGGGTTGTTGTGCTTCATAAATAGTTACTGTAAATTCTCTTGGGAGGAGATGGACAGGAGCAAATGATGAAATTCCCTTGCTTGCTAGGGTTCACTGCCAATGCAGGTTATAGCAGTGTGCCAGTGGCTGCAGATCACAGCCTCTGCTCATCACCTACCAGTGAAAAACAGGCAGTGGGAAAATTTTAGATTATAAATGAACAAATGTTAAGGTAAGGTGGAATAAAATTCCAATTTCTAGTCCCTTTTGGCTGTCATTTCCATGCCAGTAGTGCTGTAGTAGGTGCAGGAGTTGTGCTCACCTTTGAGAGGGTTGATACTGAAGGTGCTCTGTGGTGCTAGTGCTCCCCATCAGAATTAGCTGTCATCTGTGGTTTCTGATTCTTTTCACCCTTATTTTTTCTTCCCTTTAATTAATTAACACACATTTGAAGTGTTTGAGCATGGCCAGGAGGGACAGAGGCATTCAAGACCCACTAAAGGCTCTGTGGTGTTTGGGCAGTTCTGTGGAGCTGCAGGGACAGTATTTAATCACACACTGGTTTAACCCATCTATTGCTCAAAAGCTCAAGTGGTGCTGACTCCAATCCCACTGAGCACAAACAGAGATAATGAACTAACTCAGTAGGTTCATGCTTTATGTTACTGCTGTCAAATAGTGTCAAATATTTTCTTACCAAAATCACTGGCTGTCTAAACTGCTGAGTTTATACAAGTCCATTGTAATTTGTGCTGTGATTAAATATTAAACCAGAGTGTATTTTCAGAGGAAATAAATTTAGAGCAGGCCACTTTGTTCTTTAGCAGAGGATCTCTGCTCCTGTCAGTTAGGAGATGGAGCAAGCATTCTTCCCTCTAATAGCATAATTATTCAAAAGTGTTTGCAAGGATCTCTTTGTAGAATTTGTGCTCACGCTTTAGTGTCATTCTTTCATTTCAAAATGTGGGTAATAGTTTTCAGATTCAACAGCTGACAAAGTGATGCAGGTTTGCAAAGAAAATTTGGAGGAGGAGGGGCCAAATTGCATGGGGAAGAATTATCCATTTATATAGAAATCTCAAACTAAAGATGCTTTGCCATGCCATTTAATTTTAAAGATTTAGAGAAGCCTTTTCTTAATTTCTTTAGAAATTTTAACAGTTTAACTTCACAGAGACCTGAGGTCTGCTTGCAAAGCAAAAAATTAAGATTAGATACCATCATTTTCTTAAGCATTTTTAACACACAGCAGAAAAAGCTTTTATTTTAATAAATGGCATTTTTAGCATTAATAAGTTTTGAAAAAGAAACCTACTTATTTTAGCAAAATTGCAGCATTAGATGGAAAGAAAGCTGCACTCTTGGGTTTGATCAGGTGTAGCTGCTGATGCCTTGGCACATGGGTACTTGTGTGTGTGTGTGTTTCTATGTGAATCCTAGGAAAACATCGACTTTTAACTTTCACTGTCATTTTCCTACAACTTTCCGTGTCATTCTTCTCCTTTTTTCCATCTTATTAGCACAGATTGGAAATCAGCCTTCTCTGGGGAAGCCACAGGTAATCCTGTGAATACATAATGTTTCCTGTGATCTAATGGGATGTTTTTCCCCATGTAAAGGTTTCCCAGGCCTGCACCTCGAGTGCACCGAGCACACCATTAATCCAAATCGTGTGCTTGCTGAATTTCCCCCTGAGCATGCAGCAGAAATGTCTGTGTCTTTGTGCTGAGTGAGTTTGATGTGCTCTAGTGGCCGTGAGTGATGAAGAGGAAGGAGGGATTCTCTTTGATAACATCGCCAAGTCTGCCATCGACCCCTTCGACACCTCCTCGGGCTCGGTGCAGCTCATCGCCATCAAACCCGTGGCTCTCCCTGCTGTCCACGCTGCCTCAGAGAGGAGCCAGGAGTCTGCCATCATCAATGGGGAGGTGAGGACTGCCTGATAAGTGTCTCCAGGTGTTTCCTTGGCTTCAGCCACAAGTGGAACCATCTTAAGCCTGTTAGAGTGGAGGGCTGCCAGGAGCTTCTCACCTTTATGCCCTATGAAGTTCCATTAGCACTGTGGGCTCAGAGATCTGAGAGTTTAAGATCTGCCCTTTCACAAGGCACCTGTGAATGCCTGCAGCCTTGGAAGAGGTGACTTTCTGTATTCCTACTCTCCCAGTGTCCCTCTCTCCTATTTATAAAAATGAGACATGAAGGCAGAAAGCAGAAGAAGAACTTTTCCTACCTGAATTCTGTGGCTGGGTATGAAAATATGTATAGATCACCTGAGTGCCAAGCTGATCTTCCTACACTGAGCAGTAAATTTTGATCAGAGTGAGAAGGGGGACAGTGGGACCATGGCCTTGCTCTGCACTCCAGCCTGTGCACAGAAGGTGCAGCTGTTTGGAAGGAAAAAAGTGGGATGGCAAAATGTCTGCTCCAGATGCTGGCCAATACTTTAACTGCAATACTTATACTCATGTTTGATGTAGATTTAATCAAGACCAGTCCTTTTACAAAGGGCTGAGGCTTTTATGAAGCTGTTGAACATGATGGGAACAAGCCACAGAAATGCCTTGTTTACAAACTCACACTGCAAAAGTCATTTAAACAGCTAAACACAGTTTAAAGGCAGCAGGCAGGGCTGCTGCCAGGGACACCATAAAAGACAGTGTCATCAGAGGTCCCATGTGGGCCTGGATTATTGCAGCCTGTTGTGCTCCATTTCATACTTGTATTTTAAGTCCTGATGTGCCATGTACCTTCCAAACTCAGAGAAAGGCTTATTCAGCTCTCAGCATCTCTTTTCTGTAAGGCAGCAGGATGACACTGCTGGTGCTACGTGCACCCTTACACACACATTTCCTGGAGTTCCACAAGACTGTAGAATTTGACTCTGGAAGCACAAAGCTCAAGCAAATTCCTGATTTCCAAGGAAAACTTGCAGTTTGAAGCAGAAGGGAAGTTTTCTCAACACTTAGGAGAAACCAGTAAGCTGTACCAGGAGAGACCAAACACCTCTTTAAGTTTCCTCTCTGACAGGAGCCCATAAGAGGTCTGCAAGAAAGCATATAAACAAAAGAAACTTTTGATGGCATTTCACTGGAGTTCTTCCCCAGCCACCAGTGGTGACTTATTGAAGGTTTTGTGTAGTCAGGGGCAGTGTCTGTATAGCCCAGCAGAGTTCTCACGGGTGAGCCGAAGCACGCGCGGCGTTGGGTCGCGGCAGTTGGCTGACACCACCCGTGTTTTTCCTCAGTGGGTGTCTCTGAGTCACTGTTGTAATGGTACACAGTTTTTTTTTTTAGGCTAAAATTATTTAACCATCTGCCAAGCCATAAAAATGCAGCGACTCTGTTCACTTGCAGTTCCTCGCCGCGTGCAGATGGCGCGGTGTGGTACGGAGGGATGACACACGCGGCGCATCAAACACGCGCTGACAAGATCCTTTGGAGGTAGCCAGCCCACCAGCAGCCCTGAAACATCTTCTTGCCTTTTAGGTGAACAAGGCTTTGAAGCAGAAGTCTGATATAGAACACTACCGCAACAAGCTGCGCCTGAAAGCCAAGAGGAAAGGCTACTATGATTTCCCACAGGTTGATAATAGCAAGGCGCTGACAGACAGGAAAAGGATGTATGAGAAAAACCAGAAAGAGCTTGACCACATTTTGGATCCAGATGCAGATGTCTCATCTCCATTTGCTGAGCCTAAGAACAGGTGAGAGTTTCTGTTTGCAGTTCTTCATCTTGTAGGAGAGTTGATGTTTTGGGAGTCAGAGGGGACATTTTAATGAGCCAGGTGGTTGTTGTATGGTCACTGATCCCTTCTGCTTTGTGAAGAAAATTCATACAGCCCATGGAAAGCATCCTCTGGTAAAGCTGCAGGGTGGTTAAAAATAAACAAATAGAAAAAAAAATAAGGGGAGGGACAAGTTCTTGTGAGTCAGTCTCAAAGGTAAACAGAAAGTGGTAGTAATGTTTTTGGTGATACTCAGAGCAGACTTTAGGCAGGAAGTTAGCATCTGAATTGGATCTTCTCCAAAATACAGTGGTGTTACTATTTTATCATTGTTTTAATCTGAATGTAACTATTGCAGTGGGCATGAGATAGCAGAGCCAGTGCTTTGGCCATGTAAGTCCTGCAGGTGATATCTGTAAGGGGGGTGTGTGCCTGTTCCTGGTGATCTTCCCGTGCCTTTAACAGAGAAATTCATCATTTGCTCACCTGTCACGTGAAGCTGGCATGTTGTATAACAGTACCAATGTTTGATTAACACTTCACTGTCTCCTGAGGATGGCATTCAAAACCCCATTTTAGAAAGGAGGGGGGAGTGCAGGTGCTGAGTGTGCCTGAGCTGCTGCCGTGGGTGGGTGCTCTGTTGCTGGTGCTCTCTGAAACACAAACTGGCACATTGGAAAGAGGAGATCACACCAGTCCTGCCCCAGGAACGGTACAGTGTGCAGATTCCTCTTCCTTGGAAGTTCTGGAGGTGTGAAGGAGGATAAGAGAGTGTGTTTGGCATTACACCTTGCACAGGAGGGCTCTGGTTCTTACTGTAATCAGGGACTACCATCAGCTGATCCATGAGAGAAGAAGGGATGCTGAAGCACCTTTCCTCTGGAAATGGCCCTCATGCCTGGAGATGCAATCTTGCATCCCATCTCCTGGAAAGCTGAGACTGAAGTTTTCCTGTGAGTGTAAACTGATTGCAATCAAAGTGCTGTTGGTGACACAGGCATTGCACACAGCAAGACTGCAGCAGTTACCCTCGGGACACAGGGATGAAAAAGATTGTAATGGGAATTACAAAAGCTCTGTTGGCTTGGGAAAGCTGAGATCAGATGTATTTCTGTAGGTCTAGAGCTCAGTGGCTGAGGGATGCTGCCCTGCAAGTGTTGTTTGCCAGGGCTGCACTGAAAAGATTCTGACTCAGCCATGTGTTATGTTCTTGCTGGATTTCCTGGTGCAGTTTTCCAATTTATTGTGTGCTGAGAAGGTAAGAGATGGAGCCTGTCCTGACATGGGAGGCCTGCTCTGCACACTCTGCCCAGGAGGTACAGACAGAGCCCAGGGAATGCATTTAGCCCAGGGAGCTGGTAAGTTCCCTCACTTTTGCCTTGGTGTGGCTGTGACTGATTGAGGCACTAATTTGGAGGCTCATTACGTGTCACATGGCTCACAGGAGATGTTTATAACATTGAACTGAAGCTTTAACACAACCACACTTTGTGCTTTCTGTTAAATCCACTGGTGTGTGTTTGCTCACATGCCAGTGTGTGGGAAGACCCCATACACTTTTTCCAGCATGTTTCCCAGTGTGTTGTGTAAATCTGTCACAAAGTCTGTTTGTGACCCCTGGCATGACAGAAACTGCTGGGAAGAAGGTAAACTCCTGTGGAGAAGGGATTCCAATGGATAACTGCACCATAACAGGCTGGCTGTTGAACCTGTTAAATATATAAATATAAACTTATTAAATATATAATGTTAAATATATCACCTGCATCCCTACAGAAGGAGAGAGAACTGCTTCTGATGCACTTTCTGTGAAGACACAGAACACGGAATGAACTTTACAGATGCAGATGTTTGCAAACAAACCAGTTCTGAATTCTGTGCTAAAATTTCCATGCTCAGACCTGGAACTGAATTTGATATGCTGCAGCACACATGACAATTATTGTCCTTATTTTCCTAACAAAAATAAGATGGCTAAAATGTTAACACTGCTGGAGGAAAACCTTGAAAAATACTACAAGGTAAAGTGGGGTTTGGTTATTGATAAACGAATCAATACAATTGCATTTCTGTAATGAAATAAAATTGCTTTAAAAGAAATCTGGGTAAGCATATAATTGAAAAAAAAAAAGCCAAACTTCTGTATTTTTCTGTTTTGAATCATTGTTACAAAAAATAAAACTTGAAAAATTGCAATTTTTAAATGATATAATGAAAAACTAAGTCAAAGATTTCAAAGTTTCTAGGAAAAAGGTCCATTCTACTCTTTTCTGTTCTGCATCTGTTCCTCTAACTTCATTCACATTGTTACAGCACTTCCAAAACATATCAGGAAATAGGGATACAGTTGATTACTCAAGGTTACCTTTATATTTCAGATTAATTTTGAATTGTATTTAAAAGTGATTTACAAACATTGCTGCCAAATGATTTGATATTTTCCAGAACAAAGAGCTTTGTGCACTAGGTACCTTTCAGTCTTCAACACCATAATCCTCATATTTTAAAACATTCCAGATGTGTTCCCAGAAGGCCTTTCCTAACCCATTTGGATGCCAGTTGTTCCTGCTCATACCTCCTTTCTCATTAGTAAAACTCTCTTAAATGAGGCAATTGGCAATCTCAAGGTAATTTTTAAGAGCCTACTGATGATATGCACTATTCTTGGATTTTCTTTAATAGTTTGTAATCAGGTCAAGAATCTTCATGTTTTACAGAGCTGTGTATTTGAATCCCTTAGAAAATATACCACAATTGCCTCAACTAAGTGGACCTATTGTAAAACATAGGAAATTTTAGAGACCTTTGATGTAAGAAGATGAAGACTGTCAGGTCTGATAACCCTGTTTTCTGGTAATATCAACAGTATAATCAGAGAAAGACTACATGGGAAGAAAGAGTTTATTCAGTATTATTTTTGTAGGGGAAACTTATTCCAAAAGCTCCACTTGTCTTCTGCTTTGGCAATGCATTTGGGACTTTCAAACATGAGCCTGGTGATTTGTGATCAAAGGTCACACAGAAGTTTTTGAAAGTTGCCTTAAAACAAAGTATGTGCCTGAGTAATTTATTTAATCAGAAGAGTGAAATTGATTTTTTTTTTCCCCCTTACCTTTTATCCTGTCTGATCATGTAAATGTCCTACTTTCTGTATTTCTGCAAACCAGTCTCTTCTGCTCTAATCTGTCAAGGCAAAAAGTGCTGTTAACAAGATCTGGAATAACTGAAGAATTATTTATCAGTGAATTAATTTGGACTGTCTTGTCTGTTCATTTTGTTGATGGTTCTTGAGTTCCAAGTCATGAAGTGACTTGGAACTGTGACTTCAGACATAATAGTGCAACTTGTCTTACTTCACTGTGAGCACTGGCAGGTCCCCTGTGTAAAATAAGCATCACAGAGACATGTTAGATGACCTGCTCTAATTTGAATATTCTGAATGGAGTAATTGCACAAGGCAGAAAAAAAAAAATAGCCAGGCTAGGCAAAGATAACTTTGTATCAGGCTCTAGCAGTGTAATTACTGTGTTAATAAATGAAGCTGGCAAGCCATTATTTCATCTGTTACTGATCTACTTAAGGACCAGTGCTTCTCTGGAGTGTGCAGCCAAATGAGTAATGGCCAGATACAGTATGAGAACAACTCATAAACTCTGCTGGTGTAGGAGTAAATTAAATCCTTCTTAAAATGGAGCATAAAGTTCCTGTACCCCCTTTTTGCAAACCCTCCTGCAGACAGGTACATGCTGTGCATTTAACAGAGGGATGCTGCATTTGTGTTTTTATAACCAGCAACAGGGGCAGAAATGGTTTTGCTGGAGAGATGATGGGGTATTTTGGATATTCAGCTTTATTCTGCCTTTCTCTGGCCTTTGCTGCCCCTTGGTTTGGAGCAGGCAGCAGTGGAAGCTCGATGCCCAGGGATGAGCAGCACTTTGTCCCAGTGGAGCAGCTGAATCTCAGGAAGCACACCTCTCTGAGAAAGCTGTGGCCAGTTACCAAACTGCCTATTTAAAACCAGCATCTTGCAAGCAGTGTCCTCCCACTACTGTTTCCTCCTGTTCTCTTTGCTGGGGGTTTGTTTCAGGGGAGTGTTTTTCTGCTTCTCTCTCATTGCTCAGCATCAGCAACCAAAATCTCCACTCCCCATCTGTGTGTGTGTGGGATCCTGTTATATTTTTATTTATTTTTATTTTTATTTAATTTTTATTTTTATTTTTATTT
>NC_031774.1:634049-640057 GCF_001522545.3 Parus major | reverse complement strand
TTTTCCTTTTCCTTTTCCTTTTCCTTTTCCTTTTCCTTTTCCTTTTCCTTTTCCTTTTCCTTTTCCTTTTCCTTTTCCTTTTCCTTTTCCTTTTTTTTTATTTTTAATTTTTATTTTATTTCTTATTTTTATTTTTATAAATTTGAATCATATCAACTGAAGCTAAAAGGGTCCTGATACTTTCTTGGGACATGTTTCATTGGATAAGCTGCCACCTACAATGTCTGTGTCTTTTATGTAACTTTTATTTTCCTTAAACCATAAAAAACAATGAATCATCTCTTAATAAGGTTACTGTTTCCTAGCACTTGATATCTATAGAAATATTTTCCTGCAACAAAGTGGCATTTTTATGAACATCATAATTTTAGAATAAAGGTGAGTATTGACAACTACTGCCTGCCATTAATCGCTTTTTTCACTTTACCATTTTTCTCATCTCATGTTTTCTAGGCAGCCACTGAAGAACTCAGTGTACAGGAGCAGGCAGTCCCTGAACAGTCCCAGCCCAGGGGAGACTGAGATGGATCTTCTGGTGACTCGAGAAAGGCCCAGACGTGGCATCCGGAACAGTGGATATGATGTAAGGTTATTGGCTTTGGGCAGTGAAATCTGCTCAGCAAGGTCTTAACTTGCCCCTAAACCCAGGAACTATTGATAAACCACGAGGCAGATTGCCTTGAGATGCTCAATGTTACAGGGGTTTATGTGCACTCAGCATCCTGAAAAAAGCTCAGACTCTTTCATGTATCACTCTACATCATTTTATAGTCTGAAAGGCAAATAAAACGTTTGCCCAAACCCCATTATTTGCCAAAGCATTAAATCTTGAATTTAGATAGTTCCTCTAAGTGTGTGGCTATTTGACAATGAGCTTTCTTCACTGCAATTAAAATCCTCTGTTTGTTCTGAGGAACAGCTTGGAGCTGCTCTCTTGATTCAGCAGAATGAACAGAAATCCCAGCTCCTGGGATTTTCAGCTAAATCCCAGTGTTTTGTGGGAATCCCTTGAGGACTGGCATTGTCCTCTAGCTCCCATCAGACCTGGGAGAGTTTTTTCAGGTAAATGTCAAACTCAGCCAGAGGTGATGCTGCTTTATGGTCCAGGGAGCTCATGCAGCCAGCACAAGGCAGGGGAGTTGTCTTGTGCAGCCTGAACAAACCCTGGGTGCAAGTTGATGCAGTGTGAACCCAGAAGGAGAATTAAAAACAGCCTCCAACACCAGGGCAAGGCTGAGTTTTTCAATCCCTTGTCATGTGTATGAACCACTGTAGCTCAGCCCTGAAAATCAGCCCCTAGAGAAGGTCTAAACCATTCTGGAAAACAAGGAATTTCACATGTGCCCATCCTCCAAACATTGTAGGTGAAAAAGCATTTTTTGGGGAGGGGGGGTTTCACTGTCAACCCTCTCTCTGCCAGGAATGTGTTTTTAGCAAGGTGAAAGCACCAAAGTTGGGGGGATGTGTTCAGGAAAGTTTAAACCTTTCACAAAATTCTTCAGGGCTTGTTGTAGTTGTCAGATTTCTGAAATGATTCCCTGCATTTGGACAATTCCCATCAGACTGCAGGAGACATGTGGGGCCCTGTGAGTGGGCTGACTGGGACACTGCTTTCTGAGGAATTAGGATGCCAATAATATGCTAATAAAAGCTACTTTTTCACAGGGGATATTTCCCTGGAAATCAATGTTGAAAATGTTCTGTGAGCAGGCAAGGCAGCAGATTAAAAAAATATATATTTCAATATATTGTGAATGCTATATATAAAGCATATTTTAAAGAAAATTTGTTAAAACCCTTGAAAGTAGATTAATGAGCTTAGGCAGATTCTGAAGTGTCCTCAGAGTAATTATAAACCCTGAGACGTGTGCACATCACAGAAAAAATTGCATTTGCCTTGCCTCTGGCTCTGCAGTCGAGCGACCTATCCCTGGCAGAGTGCTTTAGTGATAAGTTACATAAAATCCCTCTGCCCAATGCACTGCAGATTCACTGCAGTGCACCTCTAACAGCTCTGAATGCATTTCCCATCCGAAAGCACAGAAATGCCACAGGGAAAATGGGACAGGATATTGAAATTTAGCTGCCAAGCCTGAGCCTGCAGCGTGGGCTGGTCCCTCGCTCCCGTTTGAGGCTCCTGGAGCTGTGTCTGACAGGATTCGTCTCCCAGGATACCCAGGGCTGGGCACTGATGGAATTCATGGATCTCACCAACTAAACACATCTGGAAATGTCACCTCTGAAAAAGAGCTGGTTTGAGTGCTGTGCCCTCTCTGTTTCACCTGGTACCCGTTTTTGACATCTGATTTATCACATTAAATATTCCAGTCTTCCCAGACTGCTGCTAACCTCTTCCTCCCAGCAGAGGAACACTGAACACTGAACACTGCCAGAGAACACTGAAATTTGCATTTTATAAGCAGTGCCAAATAATTCAATTTATGAATCAAATAGTTCCTATTGCCTTCATGTTGTGAGACTTTTTTTACCACATAAAAAATTGTGGGGGGAATTTGAGTTGTTGCCAGTACACCCAGGTTATGTGTTCAGGCTTTTCTTCCCAACAATAGTAATACTGTTATTTTTAAAGAGAAGAGCTTGAGATCTCCCAGATTCTTCTAGAAAACTTAAGAACTCCTTACTCATGTGCACAACCACAAGGTTTCCTTTCAATAACAAATTTTTAAATGGTTTTCTAAAATACTTCATTCATACTTTTCTAAAAATACTTCATTCTCTATAATTAATTTTTGTGATATTCCTCTGAATCATGGTTCTGCTTCTCAGAGCTAAGAAACTGGTAAAGAAAGGATAAAGATACAATATTTTACATTTCTCCATATGGAATATGTAGCTTTTAATATTATTTTGGAGTGTAGGTTCTATTTGATGTTCTTGGTATATTATTTGCCTTGGTAGTGTCTTTTACAAATGAATTATTATTGAACAGTACCTAACTTTCCATTTGAAAGAATCCCAACAGGTTTTACTATCATCACCTTCAAGTAGGAATTAGAATAAGGAGGTTTATTAACATATTTATTATTTTCAAAAAGCTCATGAACAACTGTGTGTAGACTAAATGCCAAAATGAAAGACTCTAGAACCTCTAGACTGCTCTAATGAGATTTATACCAGAACAGAAAATATTTAGGCTGTTTTTGGTGTAAAAGGAAGAAAATGACTTTATTATACATGTCTAAGAGATCAATATACAAAAGAATTCACAGGCATAATTTTGTTGATATAGCTAAATTATGCATCCCAAAGCATTATAGATTAATGTTCAAATAAAGAATTTTACTGATAAAGTTACAGCAGCAGAATTATTCAAGAGATATAGAAAGTCTGTCTCTCACTGCAGAGTTTTGTTTGTTTTCTTCATGTTCCTTCTATTATACAGTAACTCTGTATGTTTTTATGTAATGGTTGCATTAATGCCTAGTGGCCTCTATTTATGAGAGCTACATGCTCCAGTTGATAGGACAGCAAATGGGATAGGATGAATTGAAATAGATTTTAAAATATGAGGAGAAGAAATGATTATTACTCTCCTCCAAAATCTTCTTGTCAGCTTTTATATTGCTAAATCAAAGCTGCCTTAATGTTGGCTGCTGATATGTGTCTTTTATACATGGAGTATATTTTAAACATTCTGTGGGGTTCTAATGGCTTCACCAGTGAGTTGTAGTAGAAAATCTGATTTATTTCAGCATTGGGTACTAATAGGTCTATGTGGGATTCCACTCACATTTTTACAGGCATGAGCAAATAGAAGAGCCATGGTTATTAATCATCCAGTCAGAACATTATGATTTCAGAGGCTCTTTGGCTGCACTTACACAAACTACCATTGGATTTTATAGTCAGCCTTCTAAAATGTGCCTGATTTTTATTTATTGTAGCAACACAAACAATAGTGGAATAAAAATGCAGCAAGAAAATTAAGGGAAAGTGTTTAGTTGAAGATTTCATACAAAGTTTTTCCATTTAAGATCATTTGGTGCAGTTGCATTCTCCCTTTCTCAATCTGATGTGTGTAAGCCTGAATTTGAGCTTCTGGTTTTGAATTTAGATAATGTACTGTATAACCATGACTATAGAAGTTATAGTTAAATTCTTATGTGTAAATGATTAATTTTTATATCAGTTTTTCTCAATATATACTGCTGTATTTTCATTAAATACAAAATATAGCTCTACTTAAAACAGAGAAAACAAATTAATATTTTACTTAGTTTTATTATCAGTTTCCACTAGCAATGTACCTCTTTTCTGAGTGGCTGATTACAGAAGAAGAAAACTGGTTTGATATTTCCCTCTGAGAAGGAAGAAATATGTATTATGATTGTCCTATAATTTGTAAAATCTTGGGGGCACAGCCACTTATGTATTCAGGTCTAGAAAAACACTATTACAGGGGGAAAAAAAAGCCACACTAGGAGCTAGAGAACACTGAAATGATCAGGATAGTGCTGGAATTTTTAACAAGAACTTCCTGTTGCATTCTTTTATTTATGGCTATTTTAAACACCAGCACAGTTCTAACCACATGCTATATATAGAAGGAGGCACATATCTTATTGCTCATCCCAGTTATCCTGGCATAGTCGATGCATTTTACAGATATTTAAAGAATTATAAGGAATCAGTTGCTGGTTTAAAACATATGTTTTTAGAACTCTGGGCTGTAAATCTGATCTTACAAAATACAGATGAAGTGTGGCTATTCCACTTTCAACTTATTGCAATGTGATGATTGTTCTCTGTCGTGGAGTTGCAGCCAAAAGAAAATCAGGGAGGTGATTTCTGTTTGTACTTATGTGTACAGAAGGAATCACCCTAGGTGTAACCCTCCAAGCTGAGCTGCCCAAGCACTGTCTGCTCACTGAAGAGTGTTCTTCATTCCCTGTTCCCAGGTTAACTTTGCATAAATACCTGTAACTCCTGTTTGGGGGCTGGCTAAGACCCCTGAGCTGGGCCAGGGTGTTCTCTGCAAGGGGCAGGACTGAATTTGTGGTGTCATTGTTAGGAAGTTCAGAAAAACTCCTAAACTTTAGCTCTTCAGAAATCACAGTGTGAGAGCATGAACAAAGGGATCTCAGTCTCTCTGGCTGTAGAAAGCTGTCCCTTGTAAGGGCTCCTTCACAGCGATGGCACTGTTTAGGGAGCCGTACTCTTCCTGGCACAGTTGCACTGCCATTGATACCACAACTAAGACAAGAATTCAAACATTAATTCTAATTGTTTTTAAGTGAGTCATTGACAGTTTAATCTGCTACAGAGTGTCCCTGCTACTTGTCCCAGCAGACAATGTAGACTATAAAAGGCTGTTATTCTCCCCTCCACCATATAATTTCTTTCTGATATTTGTCGTGCATCTGCACCGCCACAATTCCTGATTTGTACGTGTTGCATCAGCGTTGGAGCGCGTTGAAGCAGCACAAACTCTGTCTTGTAAAGCCTTTGACACACACACTCTTATTCCTCCCACCAGACCGAGCCTGAAATTATAGAAGAAACAAACGTTGACCGCGTCAACGAGCCGCGGAACTACGGCCGGGCGCGGCAGGCCAAGGGCCACTCGGAGACGTCGACGCTGAGCTCGCAGCCGTCCATCGACGAGGTGCGGCAGCAGATGCACATGCTGCTGGAGGAGGCCTTCAGCCTGGCCTCTGCTGGCCACGGGGGCCAGCCCCGGCAGGACGCCTACGGCTCGGCCCCACACCTGCCCTACAGCGAGGTGGTGACCAGCGCCCCGGGCACCATGAGCCGGCCGCGGGCGGGCGTGCAGTGGGTGCCAACCTACAGGCCAGAGATGTACCAGTACAGCTTGCCAAGGCCTGTAAGTGGAGCTTCTCCTCGCTGCACTGTCATGTCAGAAAGGTGTTTCTATTCTGAGCCACTTTGGTCTATTCTATTCTATTCTATTCTATTCTATTCTATTCTATTCTATTCTATTCTATTCTATTCTATTCTATTCTATTCTATTCTATTCTATTCTATTC
>NC_031774.1:602493-633759 GCF_001522545.3 Parus major | reverse complement strand
ACTCTATTCTACTCTATTTTCTATTCTATATTTTATTCTATTATTTTCTATTCTATATTTTATTCTATTATTTTCTATTCTATATTTTATTCTATTTTATTCTAGTCTATTCTATATTTTATTCTATTTTATTCTATTTTAATCTATTCTATTCTATTTTAATCTATTTTATTCTATTTTAATCTATTTTATTCTATTTTAATCTATTTTATTTTATTCTATCTTATTTTATTCTATTTTATTCTATATTTTATTCTGTTTTATTTTATTTTATTTTTCTTTTTTCAACTTATTTATTTTTTTAGAGTTAGTCCCATTTATGTGCTGAAAACCAGATGCAGCAGAAAATAACAATATGTAAGGTGGTGTATATATATGTATACACACACATATATATATACATATACATACATTTATATATTTATATATTTATGTATTTACGTATTTATATATTTATATATTTATGTATTTATATATTTATATATTTATATATTTATATTTATATATATACACATATGTGCTTGCCTATCCACCAACCTAGACTTTGCATTTGGGAGGATGAGTGAGCCACACACGTACACCGTGAAGGACACACTTCTGTCTTAGCAGCAAGGTTGTCTTGTCTAAGCTGTACTAAGAGTTAAAAGAATAGGCTGAAGGCTGTTCTTTTCAGCATGTTCAGCAGATCCCAAACTTGCTTGCACATCTCCTTCTACTCAGTGAATGCATTTTAGGAAGCAATGTGGTTTTATGGAGTAACTGTGGTGACATCTGTGTAGGGAACACCAACACTTGTGCATCACTGGAGTGGCTCATCACTGAAGAGCAACCTGAAATGTGGGCTGTTATTGGCACTCTTGCACTTACAGGTGTTGGCTTGAGTCTCTAGAGAAGAAATTTAGTGAAGATTTAATTCCACAGGTCTCTTAGTTGACCTCATAACTCACTTTATCCTTCATTTTCTAACCTCAAGCAGCAGCTAACACGTCCTCACCTCGCAGACGTAACACGTGAATTAGGAACTTAAACCCAAGGGTGGAAATTGTTAATGGAATTTTGTAGGTGACACAAAATCTAGACAGCAGCGACACTGGCACTGTGCACACCCTCATGTGTGAAACTGCCCCTGAATTCCCACATATGGTAATGTGAAACTCAACAATATATTTTCCTTTATGTCAGATACAAGTCTAAACCAGAGGTGATTGCTTTCATATCAGAAATAGCCCATCCAACAATACCACTGTGATAAATTGTTCATTTTAAGGCTTTTTTTTGGTCAGAAATTATTTTTTTTTTTAAAAAAAAAAATGTATTTCAAATTGAGTCCCTAACTCTGGCTAGAATAAGAGGATAATGCAGTAAAATGTCCTCAGTTCAAAATAACCATTACCACAATTTCCTTCCATGACAATAAAAAATACATTAAGGGATGCTGCTTCTGGACTATGCTGAACATAGCTGAAAGCCACTGGCACTGCCTGCAAAGGTTCAGGTTGGTGCTATTTAAATCATGCTAAAGGTTATTTCTGGAACTTTGAAATTGGTCTGATGAAATTCATCCAGCATATAACCATATTTTATGGTTAAAATTCGATTAGAAGCTTAAGAGACAGCTAATGGGGAATCAAATTACCTCGACACTTCAAAGCATCTTTGTAAAATGAAATTAAAAATATTATAGGGTGATAGGTTTTTTAAAAATATAATAGCCACTCTTTTTGTGGTGAATGATTCACTGTTGTCTTTCTAAGACTTATTACTCCCCTGAATCATCTGCCTGTTTGGAACCTTTTGCTTATCTTAAATTCCCTGAAGATAGTTGATTGTCACAGATTAAGAAAGGCACAGGCTGCCATTTGGATAAGGGCTGGTAATTCATCAATTTCTGTATATCAGTTTCATAAATATACACTGTGCTTCAACCACCCCATTTTCTGCTTTGTTCTCGTGGGGATGGAGTGTTGGAATTGAAAATATCTCCAACTTTGGGGATGAGAGGTACCTGTGCACTGGGATGTTTGTTACCTCTGTAAACCAAGAATTAGTTATTTTTACCCTTTGATAAAATTCAATTCTTAGTGGCAATTAAAAGTCAGCATCAACAATGCTGTTACAATTCAAAGCACTGAGCATTTTGAAAATGACAATTTCATCCTTGAGAATTCAAGAGAATTTTGTCTGCTTAGATGGAGCAAGTGCAGAGTGGTCCAGAGCCACTCTTTAGTTCTGTGTTTCTTCAGGCATCCTCCAAATTGTGGATCTTTTTAATTTTTTGTAATCAAGTTCCGCCATCAAACATTTGTGTATCTCTACAGAGCGTGCACGCATCTCTTTTTTATCCTTTTCCATTTTTTTCTCCCTTTTGAGGCCTCCTGTGTGTTTTTTATTTGTTTGGTTGGGTTTTTCTGTACATGCTGTCATTTTTTGAAATTTTCTGTAGCTCTTGTGAGCTGTTTGCCAACCTGCCCCGTTGGGTGACCTGTGAAGAGAGGATTCCTCCACATGGGGCTCATGGCAGAGGAAACCAGTGAAATGCAAACTCTCCCTGTTGTTCTGGAGCTTCCAAAACCATGATGAGTAATGTTTGGCTGGGTTCTTGGCACCCAGCTGATGTGCTGTGGCTGGAGGATGGAGTTGGAGAGTTGAATGTGTGCCACCAGCCCGACCGCCAGCTCCGTGCCTTGGTTGGTCGTGTTGCAGCTCTGGCAATTTGCTCAGAGCTGAGCCCAGAGAAGAAAACCCTCACCATCACAAGGCTGGGCCAGCTTCCATCTCTCCTCTTCAGTGCTCTGGAAAGAGGAGTGAGAGTAGCAGAGCTCTGGGTGAGACCCAGCACCACAAACTGATGAGCAGCACTTAAAGCCTGAGTGACTGCTAAAGTATCCCCATCCTCAGAGCTCCCCTTCATTTAACAGAGGTAAAGTGGGGGTATTTTATCAAAATTCAGCCACTTTTAATAGCAGCTGCTGAGGATAAAACAGGACAGCTATAAATGCAAAGCCAAATCAATAAATTTGTATTATTCCTGGATTGAAATTTAATAATCAAGTAACTTAAATCATTGAATGAGTTAACGAGGACATTGGCCTTTTAATTCCCATGGTGAGGTGTAAGGGGATGGATATTTCTGTAATTAGAAGGCATTCTGAAATGTAGAATACTTTCACCCAAGACCAATCTTTAAGTGGGAGGCTGTAAAAATATTTAAATATTGCAACTAGGGAAATTTAGCCTTAAAAATAACTGCAATGTTCCTGCTTTGGCCTATAGTTATTGTGTGCTGGCCTATGAGCACGGGCTGAGAGCCCTGGGATTGTTCAGCCTGGAGAAGAGACAGCTCCAGGGGCACCTTAGAGCACCTTCCAGTACCTAAAGGAGCTACAAGAGAGATGGAGAGGAGCTTTTTACAAAGGCATGTAGTGATAGGACAAGCAGGAATGACTTTAAACTGACAGAGGGCAGGGCTAGATTAGGTATGGGCAAGGAATTCTGTACTGTGAGGGTGATGAGGCACTGGAGCAGGCTGCCCAAAAAGTTGTGTGTAGAAGTGTTCAAGGCCAGGCTGGAGGGGCTTTGAACAGCCTGGTCTCATAGAAGGAGCCCCTGTTGCTAGGGGCTTGGGCCCAGATAATCTTTAAGGTCCCTTTTGAACAATTTTGTGAATTTTCTTCTCTGCATCCTGACAGGTGGTACCTGGGGCTGTCATGGGTTGTAGCAGACAATGGTGCAGGTGTCTGCTGGTGGCTGGATTTATCTTGCAGAGGATTTCTTGTCCTTGGGGCCCAATGTCTGCTAAAATGCTACTTCCTAATTTTTAAAATTATTTATTGCTTTGCTCTTTAAATAGTCAGTGTTCTAGCCACAGCAGACTCCTTCATTTGGCGTTTCTTACTGAAAGGGTGGCACAGGGTCTGCACTCTGGTACCTGTGCAGTCTGTCCTGGATCTCAGGTGTGATTACTTCTGCCAGTGATTGTTACAGCCTTTGTATTATACCTGTTCTCATTTTTCCAAAAATAGAGTTTGGAACCCATGCAGAATGTTTTCCTTAAGATTTTTCTCTTTCGTTCTTTTTGGGCTTTTGGTTTGCTTGTTTGCTTGGGTTTTTTTTTGTTGCTAAAAACCAAGAGATCATTTTAAAAGGATAAATACATTTTGAAGAGTAAAATTAGGCAAATCTGTGAAATCAGCTGGGTTCTGTTTTTTTCTTTGTTGTTTTCCTCTCTGACTCGTTTCACAATGGTGAAATGACTTCAATTCTACAATCATGCCTGTTGACCAAGAACCTAAGGGCTCATAAATATCTTTAACGGGCCTCTGTGGTAAAACTTTGATTTCATTTAGCTTCTGAGCAGTTTTTTTTTCCATTTATATGCTGCCTGCCGGAGGAAACTAATGCCCCAACCCATTGGAGAAGCTCTAGAAGTTTCACTGGAGTTCCCTCCCACATCCACCTTGGGCTGTGTGGCAGCTCCTGTCCCCTCTGGACAGGCTGTAGCAGATCTTTTTACAGGATTTTTCACTTTAACAGGATTCTCTCTGCCCAGCCATTAGCAAAATATTGCCACTCACTCAAAATTGTTCATCTCCCATGTAAGCAGCAAAATAAAGGCTTAGATTTTCTATTTTACTTTTTCCCCCTGAAATTTCCAGTGCAAGTCGCAGCATATTTGTGAACTGTGATCCCTTAAAATACCTAATACCTCCTTTGATGTCCATATTCCAAAGCACAGCACACAAGAGAAAACCCAGATCTCTCTCTGAGTCTCTGCCTACCCTGCTAAACAGTGTCTGGAGTCACTTTCCACTCTGAAATATTATCTCATGTGCTGTTCCTTGAAAACAGGGGGAATAAAAAGGATTTCATAGTTGGCACAAATGCATGCTGAGAGCAAGATATGGGATGAAAGGCTTGTGGAGCCAGAATTCAGTCAGCCTGTGAGGGCACTGCCAGTGTTTGACATGCAGAAGAGGCATTGCAGACCATTTCACACCCAGCACTACCAGAAATATAATTGAGGTTTTCTTTGATGAGAATAACATTTGTTTTTTTCCTTACAGTTCTTTCATTAAAAAAATCAGTGTTTCCAACCCTTGGCTAAGAAATGTAACAGTGTCTTTTAAGATGGGTTTTTTTTTTCCCCTACTCAAATGTAGGAATTCTTTAAATATCATGGTAGCATTGTGAAAGTAAATATTAGGAGACTTTGTAGGTGGCATGAAAGAAAAAATTATTTTCAGAGACATGCCTTTGAGGGTTTCTAACCTGCTTTAAAAGGTGAGAGGACAGAGAAAGGTGCTGGGTCTATAGTGCTTTTCCCTTGCAGATGCATCAAAAATCAGTTTTATAAGTTACCTTTCCTTTTTGTTGACCTAGTTTTGCAGGTTTTTGAGAATGAAGGTATTTGGAATACAGTCTAAATGTGTAATTTTAAAAGATGATTACTGAAAGACAGTGTTTTCTGATATATAGTGTGGGATTTATATTGCCAAATTCCAACCTGAATGTAGGTGGTAAGTCTGAAATAATCATGTAAATCCTGTAGGGCTCTTTCTCTGGGCAGGAGATGGAGTGTGACTCATCCCATGTGTTTTAATGTGTTTTTAACTTTCACTGCTGTTTGTGGAGGAGCTTCTCTGGCTGAACCAGATACTTCTTGTTTAGAGGGCCAAAGTTCCACCATTGGACTCCATTTTTTTTGGTCAAAATGCCATTGTGTTGATAGTGATCAGCCTTTCCAAAACTTATTTGTTATTGCTCTGATTTTATCTTTATTCCTGTGCATTGCTCCGAAACATCATCATAAAAACCACAACTGGAAAAAAAGAATCACAAACAAGAAACCAAAAACCAATAGGAAAACAAACCCCCCACCCATGATGTGCTGAAGAAAGGTTTGGTGAAGCATCTAGTGAGATTCCATTCCTCTGTCTCTAAGTGGATTTGGAAAAATGATGGCCTCTATTCTATAAAAAAGGATTTAGGAGGAAAATTCTGTCCTTCACGTCATTTCTTGGGTGCTGTGGGTTTCATGCACATAATTCCTCCTCCTTCACATGTATTGGTGATGAAATTCAGAATTACTGCGGGCAAGCTGCTTAATTTTGTGACTTTGTGGGTTGGGCGTGGTGTTCCTCTGGATCAGTCTGCTTTTTCAGAACTGTTTGAGGCCTTTGTTGCTGTGTTGGAAAGTTACAGAACCTGGGGGTTTTGTGAAGAATTTTCTTTTCATCTCTTGGAGGCTGAAGGGAAGAGGTTGAAGTACAGATTACTCACAGGGAATACACACTGCTCTGAGGATTCTTTCTGAATCTTTGAAATACTTTTTCTCCTGGAGAAAGTGAAAATATTCAGGTCTTTTTCCCATGATCCAAAGCAGCTGTTGAGTCTCACATAATCACAACAGATCTGCTTTGCCAGCAGGTTACAAATGTCACAGAGACAGTGTTGAATATGTTTTATTTTAATTAGACTTCATTTTGTCTCTGAGCTCATTTCCAGGTTTTCTTCCACATTCAAAGCACTATAAATTCTCAAATAAATACAATTATTGTTGATGCCACAAAAAGTTAGCTTCCTGTTGACTGGCACACAGTGCAAGTATTTAATTTCTGATTTTGTTTTGTTTTTCAATTTGATGGTGTTTTACTGGTGTTACAGAAAATATTTATTCTTCTCTGTTACAGGCTTATAGATTTTCTCAGCTTCCTGAGATGGTAATGGGTTCTCCTCCCCCTCCTGTCCCTCCCAGAACGGGTCCTGTGGCTGTTGCTTCTCTCAGGAGGTATTTATCTGTTATTTTATTTTAGGCACAGTCTCTAAAACCCACTATCCTATATCTATCTATATATCTATATCTATATATATCTATATATCTATCTATATCCTTATCTATAATAAGAACCAGGGTAAACCCTGAAGGGGCACTTACAAGTCACTTAGAAAGATACATTCATGAAATTCGAAATATGTCAGTTTAATTTCATTTTAACACAAAACAAAATAACAATGAATTTTCTGTGAATAGCCTGTGCCAATAAAAATAGGAAATGCAGGCTCTTAATTCTTTTAAATAATCCTTTGCCTCAGCTGGAATAATGGTGTGCTAGATTGAGGCAGATAATTCACACCATCATTCTCCTGTTTTTCTGTGTTGTAAGCACTTGCAACATTTCCAAAGACATTCCCAAAGACATTCCAGGACATTTCCAAAGACATTTCCAAAGTTAGCACTTCCCAAGTGCAGTTAATGTTATTTACCATGGTGGTCTCCCACTGTGTGATACCACATCATGTACACTGTTGTGATTGTGACTGTGTTGGTGAATTCTGGTAAAATTCTGGTGAATTTTGGTAAAGCTCTGGTTTTAATGTTGTGTTTCACAGGTGTTTGTTTGAAGCAGCAAGCAAAGCCCCTACATGCTTTGGTAAAATAGCAACCAGGCTAAAAGGGTTGTTTGTAAACTTCTCCAGGCTTCTCCAAACTTCTCCTGTTGTCCAGTTGTTCTCCAGACTTCTGTCATGCCACAGCAGAGTTGGACAGCTTGCTCCTCACTGCCTTGTCCTGCCGGAGCTGGCAGGCCTCTGTGTGGCTACAAATCTCATCTGTAGGTCAGAATGACAAAAATTTCTGTTTTTTTGGTTTCTTAATGCACAGATCCACATCAGATATTGGCAGCAAAGTGAGAATACCTGAGTCCAGTGGAGCAGACCAGGCCCAGCACCACGATCAGACGCCTTTCGCGCCGGGTTCGAGAGCTCCCATGTCTGTTGGGCCGCTCGATCAATCGGCTTTTCACTCAGGTGACACAATAATTCACACTCAACTCAGAGCTTTGAGAGCCTCATCAGCTGGTTTGGCTGTAAATGAATGGGTGGGATATAGAAAATAAGGATGATTTGTAATTTTTCTCTGTTTTGACGCTGTACTTCTCGAAACTGGATTTCTCGGTCTCCTCTGGGCCCAGCTCCTTCGGGATATCCCTCACAGGGAGTTCCATTTATCTCAGTTCTCTGGGTCAGAAGAAAACTCCAAAGCTCGTTAGGATTTTGTTTCTTGTGTTTATTAGCATGTTATCACAAAACTTGGCAGGTCTCTCCAGACTTTCTGCACAAGTTTAATTCACCATAACCTGGCTCACTTTGGCTCTGAAGGCACAAAATGACCCTGAACCACGAGGCTGTTTCATCTTTATATCCATTTTTACCCAATTAACAATAAACATGTCAAGTTTTTATGTATTAACAAATAAGTTATGTAACTAAAACTGCGACTAACTTTCAACCAAGCACTCTTTGTGCTCCTAAAAACTGCAGAATCATGGAGAAGAAGGAAGAAGGAGAGCTAAGAACCACACCTTTCTTCCTCCATCTTTACTCCATGTATTAAACACTCTAAAATCTATATTTTTAACTTCAGTGACATAGTAAACATTCTACTACCTTCTACTTAATTTTTTTATCAATCCTGGTTTACCCAGGGGTATTTGGAAGCCTTTCTGTCAGTGACAGACAAGATTAATATCTTTTTGTAGAAGAGGACAAACAGAGAAATGTTTCTCCATTTCTGGATTCCTACAATGATTTTTTTTGGAGAAAGACTGGATTAGGTGGGGTTTTTCCTGGTGCTAAGGAAAAACCTTACACAGGGGATGAACCTTACTCCGGGGGATGGGATACTCATCCTGCAGAAGCACCAGGAAATGGCTTTTTCTGAAGGTAGGATCCAGCAGTAACGTCCCAGATGTTCTGTATTAAAGTGTGACATTCTTCTTGCACACTAATCAGGACTCTGAACTGATAAAACCCAGTGAAACTGTTCATCTGTACCACAAAATGCAGTAGAATTTTAGGGAGAATATTTAGTAGAATTTTTAGGGTGGCAAAATGAGTTGCAGTATTGGGACTGCTGTGTGACTTGTTTGTGTTGCACTTTATACCAACCAAGCAAATAAAAAATACAAAAAAAACCAAATTAAAAGATAAAAAATTAAATTAAATTAAATATGAATTAGGATAAAAATAAATTAAAAAATAAAAAGATAATGGGGGAGAAATGGGTTGGATCCTTCCAATATTTTGTCAGTCAAGAATATTGGTCCAAGTGCTTGAAATCTTTTTTAAGGCTCTCTATTTTCTCTTAAGAAACATCACCCCTACTCTTATCACAACAGTGGGCTTCTGAGGAGGGGAAATTGAAGGTACATGGCCCCTTCAAACACAAAGCAGTGGTGCTATTGCACAGTCAAAGGGGATCTGTTAGCTCTTCACCCCTCCTGGAGAATATATTTCCAGCTCAGAACTTGTTTTGGGTCTAAAAGTCCCAGTTTTAAAGGCCTAGTCAGTTCCTGGTCTTTTTGATATAAGCTGTATTTATAAATCGATTTAATCATGAGATGAAGCTGATGTATTGTTTTGATGGTGCCTGGGTAATATTTAGCTGGAAAAAAATATTTCAAATGAGTTCTTATTGGCAAAATGTTCTTGAAGAGTTGTGGAAAAAGCTTACAATATTCAAAAGAATTTTCCATTAGTTCAAAGCTTTGAAATGAGTAGGTTTGTCAGACATTGCTCTGTTAATCAGCCAGAAAAAAATTCTTTTTTAGCTTCCTCAGAAGAAATAGAGAGTTATTTGTGTTGTTTTTGACATCATCTACTGAGAATCATAATGTGGCTAAGCAAATGTGTTGTCAATTAATTAAATACAGTGGGTTTGAAGGATCCATTCTACTCTCACTTATTGTCAGACCTTCTGCAAATGCTGCAGGACCTGAAAGGAGCAGATGCTCACCCCTCCATTTCAAAGCATTTCAAGCTATAAAATATGCCACACTGCCTAGACTTCTCCTTTAAGTGCAATAATGTGGTCTGTGGGATGCACTTTTTTATTGGACACAGTGCTGGGGGGATTTTATTGCTGTGTGCTGCTCTGAAGAGTGGCTGCAGCTCAGAAGAGACAAAATGACTTTCCTGAACGTTGTGGAGTTTGCCAGAATAATTCTGGGAGCAGCTGAAGGAAACTTTCTTGTATGAAAGGTGCTATAATACAGGCAAGTAAAGACAAGGACAACTGTGAAAAATGTACAATTGTAATAGAAGGTTTCAAACGTTCTGATGTGAAAATAACTTTTTATAGCCTCAATACATGAAGAAACATTGCTGCAGGTGCTGGTTTGGAATGATAATGCCCAATGTCACTCTCATGCAGCACAGCATCAGCTCTAAGATAAGGATGTTCAATAATAATTTAGGATAAGGTATTGCCTCAGCCAGTTGAATATTCATTTTTGAGTAGTAGCTCCTTTTGCTGTGGTTAAATTCAAAGAGTGTTTTGGGGCAGAAGCCATTTACAGGAGCAGCACTTTCTTCTCTGTACATGTGTGAAGAATGTTCATTTTCAGCTTCTCTAACTCCTTTAAAATAGCAACCCTTGTCCTGTTTATGACCTGGAAGGACAAATGACTGACCACACCTCTCTCTTAGCCCACCCTCTTCCAAAACATGGGGCTGGAGGAATTGGGATAGAGGTGGTGTGTTTCTGCTCTGGAGAAAAATGTGCTACAAAAAACATATTTTACTCCTCTTTTCATGCCCTGATTGCATCCATAGCAGTTGTGGCCTGGGGCTGTGTGGGAGGTCATTGAGAACCTGTAAATATCTGTGTTTATGGAGGTTGCTTTGGGGGTGGATGTCACTGGTAGAGTCTCTCTATCTCTGTGCACGTGCTCATGCCATGTCCCAGCACCTGTCAGAGCAGGCAGCACAACCCTCTTGCACATTGTTCAGGAGCAAAAAATGTGCCAGGGCTGTAAATGAGATTCTGGGGGATGGATATTTGAAGCAGCAATTGATGCTAATTCAATTATACTCCGTCTGAATCTCGGTGATTTTGTCAGCATAGTGGTATCATAGCTACTGAGAGCAATTAGTAGGAATATTCAAATGGTGTGCAGTTGTAAGGGGGGAAAATTTCATTTTCTCTGCATTGATTTTAGTACAGAGAATCTTCCCAGCTGTGTGATGTTACTCTGCTTCCATTCCTCAGTGAAAATGTTGCAGTTGTGTTTTGTTGTGTTTTTAAAGGGTTTACTGCCCTTCTGCTTTCATTTAAGTGATGCTATTTTTGCTATATTCTGTGAATCTGAGCAGTAAAATACAAGTTCATGTAGTATAACTGAATAAACTAAAAACCTAATAACTGTCAAAGAAGATATGCAGCTGTCCCATCCAGGATTTAGGGATGAGGATTTCATGCCCCCAGTGTGATGTTGGTGATTCACTGCTAGAATCTATCTTTGCATGCAAATAGACACTGGAGGAAGGAAGACTCAACTGGGCAAAAAAGTTGTTTGTATTCTATTTTTAACTAAAAGGCAAATACATGGAGTTCTGACAGCAAATCTCAAGGGAAACATGGCTTCTTCCACACAAATTGGAGTGTGACAGTGGGATTTTCATCCAGGAGGTTTCCTGGGTATTCCTATGCATGCATCTTAATCAAGAGGTGATAAACCAGATTTGGAATCAGCAAATATTTGTTTAAGTTGTAGCTACATAGTTTATGGCAGTCATAGATTGTTCTTGGGAGAGGAACTGAGCAGGTAGAACCTTGGTAATGTTTTGCAGAAGCATTGAAATTTAATGATGGAATTAATTGTTGAGAGTGCAGCCTATTAAACATATCAGTCACTCATTTTTGTAGGGTTTTTGCTTAGAGATGTTAAGAAATACTGGGTAGGCTGTGAAAACAAAGGTGCATTACACTGAAACCCATGGAAACAGCAGCTGAAAATTGAGTGCAAGGAAGAAACTTAAGGGAAAAAAAGCCTTTTTTTCTAATGATTCAAAGTTTTGATGAAGATCATTGTTACAAGGATCAAGTCCTAGGGACTCTTTACCTGAAGGCTGTACATGGTTATGAGGACAACTGCAAATCTTGCCTTCTCCAGTATTTCCCAGCATTATTAAGATGCTCTAGTCAGGTGGTGGGACAAAAAAAACCCAAAACAAACCCAAAGCCCCAAACAAAAAACCAAAACAAACATTAAGTCCATATTACATAAGCACTATATTCTGATTTACAACTGAAAATCTCAGCTATTAATGCAGCCTACTCTTTTTTTATTTGACAGGAAATACGGTACCAGCAGTGTTTGCCATTCCAGCCAACAGACCTGGCTTCACTGGCTATTTCATCCCAACTCCTCCCACTGCCTACAGGAACCAAGCCTGGATGCCCTATGCTGGAGAGAATGAGTTGCCAGGGCAGTGGGCAGACTCTGTAAGCATCCTTGCTTCTCTAACCACCTGTGTTTTCTGTGTTTTGCACAGGAAGGGTTTTCAGCAATTCTTCACTGGCCTACAAAGAAGCCAAAAGGGATAATTTTCTAATTTTTCCTTGGATGGGAATAATCTCTAGTAGTGGAAAGCCACAAGAGATGGCATAGATACTTCAGCTGTTCATAACATGAACTGTAACAAGATCTTTAGAAGGAGGAATCACTCACTAGGTTAGGGCCTGGAACCTGTTTAATTTTGGTGGGTTAGATGTCACTTCTGTTTGCTGAGAAAGCTTAAATTTTTTGGATAGACACGTGTCAGGAGAAGGTGATGCTGCCTCACAAGGCAGCCTTGAGCTGTTTGAAAGTTGGGGAAGCATCTTACCCTCCTGAAGGCTTCTCTCAAGACAGCCTGGCTCCCAAAATCTTACCTCCCAGCCCTGCTGTGCAGAGTTTCAAATCCTCCCGAAGGCTGGAGTGACAGATCATAAATTAAATAACTAATTGCACAATGCCAGACTGGAGCAGATGTAATTTTTTAGCCCAAAGTAAACCTACATTTCAAAGAATCGGAGTTGAAACATCCTGAAATGAATTGCAGTAGTTTATCATGTTTGAGACAATTTCTCAAATGTGTAGGGCTCTTTTTACACTAGGGAGAAAAAGATCAATTCTTCAGCTTGAGCTCACATCTGATATTTATGCAGAACCATTCTGGCTAAAAAAACCTGGGAGATGGATTCAATTTCCTCATACAAATCATCAACAGAACATTTTAATGAATTACAGTTGAAATCTAAGTTGTCTTTGAGCAGCTTAGCAAGAGACAACACAGTCATTATAAATGTTCCTGGGGGCAGCTTTTTGTTGTTCACTCTTTATTGCTGCTCCCAGTGCCTGTGTGGAAAAGAATTCAGTATGACTTTGAGATGCAAGTCTGAATTTGAAGGCTGAACTGTCAGAAAAAACAGCTGCTCATTGGTAAGCTGAGCACACCTGCTGATGTGCCCCTGACACCTGGAGGCTTCTGATGTTCTGGTATAAATTTTCTTCTCAGAGCTGTCTTTTAAAGCATGAAAAGCTTTATTTTCCTTTGTTGTTGATTTTTTTGGTGTTAGTTTTTTGTTTATTTGTTTGTTTTATGTGTGGTTTTAACCCTTCTGGCATCTTAAATTCAGGAAGCCCCATTTTATCTTAACAATGATTTTAAACTTTTTCTCTAAGAAGGAAAAAAGCCATGAAACAAAAAAGGAAATTTGAATTGTCTTCCATCCATTCTCCCTTTGGTATCTCCACTCTTGATTGCAGCCCTGTGGAAAAAGTCAGATATCAATTGTCAAAAATGGAGATTGAAACAAACTGCAAACTAAGTCTCCAGCCCCCAGCTCCTTCCTCTGGAGGGAGAAGAATTTAACCCTGATGTGGGTTTCCTTGTCTTCAGGGAAAGAGGAATGAAGAGGGATGTAAGAATCTGTCTGAAAAATAACCCTGGCAATACAGAATTCAAAGGAAACAAATGTCCCTTTTAACTTCACTCACCCATGGCAAGTTGTTACTTTTCAGCCCTCCAGTGGCTTTGCAGAAGAGGTAAAAATTTATAAACTACTGCAGTTTTTCTACAATGAGTTTGCAAATCTGTCAAGAAATTCTCTTTATTTGAAAATCATTACTGGAGGAGTTGGTAACAGCATTAGCAACATAGCACAGCCAGAAAGCCTGAATAAAATTGAATAGCATAAAAATCTGAAGTAATACTCAGGTTTTCTCAGTAATTCTCAGGGCTTGAATTTCTGGATGTGTCCTGGTTTCTGAGCCTCTAGATTATGGCTTGATCCCACTTCCAAGATTTTCTTACAATTATTGAGAACAGAGGCTTAAAATATATAAGGTTCTTTATTTTTCACACGTTTCTTCTAAACAAGGTTTACTGTTTATCCTACTAAACAAGGGAGTAGAGGAAACAGGAGATTTGACAACAAGGAATTGTTTTATAAACTCAATTCCTGTAATACATTATTCTCTGTGACAAATGGGAAGGATTGAAACACTAATTTCAATAAACACAAATGGTGTTTATTGAAACACTTTTGTGGGACAAATCAACTGTATCCACAAAGAATTTATTTCCAATCTGCTGGATTCTGCTCAGTGAATGGTGGCCTCTAGTGGTGTGATCACATCTTGTTCTAGTAAAATCACCTTTTGAAGAGCCTGTTGTAAAATAAAACAGAGGTGACTACATCTAATGATCATTTTCATATCATACCTGCTTCCTCCCTTTGTCTCATCACACCATGGTGAACATGTTTGATATTCTCTTCAGAATTTGATGGATAGCCAAGGCTGTGCAGAGGATGTGTAAATCCTGATGGTCAGGCTTCAGGAATAAACCCTTCTTCAATATTAAGGCCTGTAGATTCCTGTTTTATAGACTTTTGGAAATCATAAATGCTCTTTTTTATTTAATGCATTAAAATCTTCTGAGTGCCAAAAAAGATTGATATTGTGGTTCATGGAATTGTGAAATCCATGGATTTGTGAAAGAAATTTAATCCATTCATGGATTTGTGAATGAAATTTAATCTCTCACAGTGACTAAAGGGCTGACGTTATTTAGTTGTAGCTGGTGTAACATGGGGCTGAAATCTGTGAAGTTACAAAAATTACGTAATTCTGTTAAACATGGCCAGAAATCCTGACACTTCTGAGCAGTCAAACATCCCTTTGAGTCTTGAGTTTCCAAACTGGTTCACCTGAGCTTATCCCTGTTGTCTGGATCTGGGGAGTTTCTGCTTGGGGCAGTGGGACCAGACACTTGGCTGGCTTGGATTCGACAGCAGCTACAACTCAGAAAACTCTGCTTTTCTGCTCTAGGCTTTTTAGTGTACCAAAACCATGCTGTTTGTTTAAAACCAAGGTGTTTGCTAAGCAGGGATCACACCTTCATAAAAACCTTCTCCCTTTTGGAGGTGATAAATGAGGACAAGCAGATGTTTTTGCTGCCACAGCTGGGACATTGACACATGCACACACGGCACATGCCAGGATAGGCATTTGTGAGCAGAAGCTGGGAATTCTGAGGTTTGCATTCCCTTCTTCTGGCCCTCTCTGTCCCACCTGGCAGCGCTCTGGGGAGCTCTGTGGTTCACGGCAGGCGGCTCGGTGGCTCCGAATAACCCCGTGCAATTCTCCGCAGGTCCCGCTTCCCGGCTACATCGAGGCGTACCCGAGGCCCCGCTACCAGCACAGCTCCCCGTCCCGCCTGCCCCGGCAGTACAGCCAGCAGGGCAGCCTGCACCCCAGCCTGGAGCAGGCTCCCCTGGCCTCCGCCGCCGCCTCCCAGCAGAGCCTGGCCGACAACGAGCCCTCGGACGCGCCGCTCACCAACATCTCCACGGCCGCCCTCGTCAAGGCAATAAGGGAAGAAGTGGCCAAGCTGGCCAAGAAGCAAACAGATATGTTTGAGTTCCAGGTGTAATGTATCTCCTGTGCTCAGTGTTTGTATCTTGCGACCTGGGGTAGCCAAGAAAGAGACTCCTTTAATTTTCAGCTACAAATCTTCTGTGAATTGTGCCAAAGCGATGGCATTTTAATCTGTCCGAAAAGTCAACGCTACGAAATGACTTCAAGCAGAGCAGCAGGACTCTGAAGATGTGAAATTTCTGCTTTCCAGCTAAGGAAAAGCTGCCAGGAAACTGTTTCATACTGCTGAGATCAGCCATATGCAATTGTTTGTCACTTCGCTCTGGTATTATGACCCATCATCACTAAGATGCTGCTGAACGTGTCTGCGCCACAAGAAGTTTCATTTGCAGACCCAGAGGCAAAGCTGCTGAAAATAACTTCTGCATGCCAAAACTTTGATTCAAGAAGAAACAACCTGCAGAACAGGGTTTGCTGAAGGCCACAGCTGGCGTGGCAGTGGCCACTTTAATTGTTTGCTGTGGGACATTGTGTAAGGGATGCTGATTTCAGCAATGCAGAGTCATTTCAGCCTTTTCATCCCAGAGACTGTATTCAAACCAAAAGAAATCAACATGATTAAGTAATACAAATAAAAGTCCTGTAAATAGCTCTGAGTCTCTTCATCCTATTCACAGTACAAAGAAGTGAGAGAAGAGGGGACTGTGAAGAGGGTTAATGACATTTCAATAATTGGTGGATACCTTGTCCCTCAGTGCTGCTGCTGAGTTACGGAGGAGATTTTTATTTTCAGCGTGAGAGAACACAATGCATGAAGAGCCAGCAAAGGATATTGGTGCTAAAAGCTTCCAAGAGAAACGAAAAAAGGTTATTTGTGTTCGCTCTATAATGGGGCTTTTCACTCTGAATGCATGTGAAGCTGGTAAACCTGAGACCTTTAAATCCTTCCAGCCTGGAAAAATGACTACACCTGCTTGGACAAGGAAACCTCTGCTCAACACAGTGCTTTTTTTTTCTCTTTCTTTAACAATGCTATCTACTACAGTGATGCCAGAAAGTGCTCCCTGAAGCTGCAGCTGATTTTGATTACGCTGGCACGGTGAATGCGCACCCGGGAAGTTCTGAATGTAGAGGACCTGATTACTATATTAACATGTAAATAAGTTAACAGTTAACAAAAATACTAATGTTCTGTGAAAAAAAGAGAGCATTGCCAGAAATGATGTTGACTTTATATTGTGCAAGGTAAAGGTCACTGATTGTTAACACTGCGTTGTGGTAGGGATCCAACCCCAAAAGAAAACCAAACCACTTGGATGGGACAGTAGTTAATATTTTGCAGTTGTACAAACTAGTTGGAGATCATGAACAATTGTTTTCAGTTCCTTCAGCCATTAGCTTCAGGAACTGAAGTTGTTGCAAAATTTGTTGTGTTGGGCGTGTTTGATGTCAACTGGAGTTAAAGGTAATGTCCTTCATTTCAGTGGGTTTTTAGTTATCCTCAATTACTATTTTGTCTGATCATTTCATTTCCCTGAGTTTCTTTGGTCTTAACTGATGTGAGAAAGGGAACTTGGTTTAGCTTTTTGGCCATCAGTAAATTGAGAGGAGGAGAGAGAAGACTAGACTAGGGGATAGAAGAAGAAATTGATGAAGCACAAACTTTTAAAGCAGAGCTATTTTCCCCCCTAATAATTACATTACAAACCCTGACTGAGACTGTGATGCTTAATTATCCTAGAATATACAGACATCTTCTGCTCCAATACCTTGAATATTGCAGAAGCGTTTGGAATGCTAGTTAATCTTTCGATAAATGTGAAATTTCCTTTTTATTATTTAAAATCAGATATAAATAAAATGTATTTTTGTAATTTCTATGTATATATGTGCTGTATATTTATATAAGTGATTAGTCTGCTATAGTCAGAAAATTTCCATAAACTAAGTGGAAAAAGTAAAAAAAAAGAAAGGAAGAAAAAAAACCCCTGGTGATTTTACTGATCAGTATAAACCTGCTATGTCTGGAGTACACAAATATACAATTGGGTGACTTGGATACTAAACAACCAAAGAAACTCAATTTTTCATATAAATACAAGTCTAATAAAGGCTGGCTGCTGTCTCAGTTTCCTGTCAGCCAGATAATACTGATATTACCAGTGTAATACAACACAGCCAAATTGGGTCAAATTATTAGCTAGCTAAGAGCACCACAATTTAGAATGACAACTGAAAAATACTGGGCCAAACTCAGAAAGGAAAGCCCAGTTCTGGTGGGCTTCAGTGGGAATTTCCTTCACTGAGGGCAAGGCTGAGTTTCTCTGCTGGGCTTTGTCTATAAAAGCAAATTTCACTAGACCCCCTTGAGCAGAATTCTGATTGTTTTGCAGCCATTTGGATCACTGTAACACAAGTGCAGACATAATGGAAGAGCAGCTGAGTTTTATTTAGCCTGAGCTGGCTTGACCTAACCTGGGAAGTGAAGCCTACACCAGGTCGTGTCAGCCACGTTCTGCATCAGCTTCATCATCTCTGTTTTTCAATGATTCTTCTCTGTAGCCCAGTGAAATTTTTGCAGGTAAATGGGCCCTTCTAAGCAGTAGGGGTGAAATGTGCTGTGCAATGAATTTCTCTAGCTTAGACTCCAGTTTTGCAGAGTTATCCTGAGGATGAAATTATGGAAGCAGCCAGGATCCCGTGGATGGGCAAGCTGAAGCCATAGAGGTGGGAAGGGTAATGTAGCAAAGTATTCCCAGAAAAGTCACAGGAAGCAGGGCATTCCAGTTTCAAACAACATCTTTTGGACACTGAACTCTGTTTTTAAGTCTGTTCCCATTCTTAAATTTTAGCAATTGAATAGTTCCATTGAAAAATGTGTGAGGGTAAAGTCTCATATATCTTACACGATGAATCTTGTATCTTGTCATACTGGAAACGAAAAGTTTTGGAAAATACAGAGATGTCCAGGGTTTGGATGTCTGTGGAAAACAGAAAACCCACAAACAAAAACATTTAAATAACCTTCTAGAAAGAAAAACCATTTCAGTAAAGTTAAACAAAGTACTCTTCATACTTCTGAGGAAGACCTGTTAGAGTTTCAAAATTAATTTTGTTTGGTATTACTATGGATGATGTGCAGTCTATTGAATATTTCCTCAACCATCACTCTGAAGCCATTGTGGTGCACTTTATTCAGAAAACCATCTTACATTCTTCATTCATGATGAATTTTTATCCTGTTTGTAATATGTTTCTGTATTTTTTTTTTTTTTAAGTATAAAGCAAGATTATATCAAGACAGTTAGGACATTCCTGGGAAAGAAAAATCATGCTGTAATATTTATACTGTCTGAGCACAAAGCAATGATAAAGTGAAAATACAGTGTACAAATAATTTGTAATATAATAAACATTTTGTATGGCTACAATTACAATATAGTTTTTCAATACTGATTTCAAAGAAGGAAATACTTGTGTTATATAAGTTATAACCTTGTCCAGATATACCCATGCCATTTTTACTGAGAAATAATTAGTAATTTAGCTTTTTCTACTCAATGCCCCAATTTTCTTTAAAGATATGTTAAATGTTTAGGTGAAAGTGCTGTTTACTCTGTACACAAAATGCTGATGTTCTGACCTCTATCTGTCTTCATATTTGTAAATCATCAGTAGAAACAAATGAAACAACATAAAATTCCTTCTTGGAATGTGTGCACTGACCACTTTCAGCTGGAAAACTACATGTGACATTAATTAGCATCAGTAGGACAGTAACTTTAAAAGGATGGAAAGGGAACTTGTTGGCAGTCATTTCCTGACTTGTTGGCAGTCATTTCTTGACATATTATCTGTATTGAACCTCCAGCACTCAGCCTAGAAATGTGAGTAATATTTATATGTCATAATATAATGGGTAGAACTTGATAGAAGTGCATGCAAACCCTATATTTAGAAATGAGGATATTCTCTTAAGCAATGATCATTTCTTTTTCAGACTCACTTTGAAAGATGAGACACATAAGAAGTGTAAGATCAAAGTGAAAGGCAGGTAGAAAATGCAAAACTGCGCTGAGTGGCAGAACTATTTTGTTTAAGGGCTGATATACACCCAGCTGACCACAGTTCTTGTTACATTTCCAGATGTCTGACTGTTAAAGAATTAATCTCATTTTTAATTTATGGTTTTTTTAGCCCTGCACTGCCAATGTAAGAGCTGACTGCCAGCTTCTAGAAGTCTGAGGGAGCTTGAAAGCAGCAAGTTTTCTGAGCTGGCAGAAGTCACTCCATTTTCCTGCCCCTGTTCATCCTGTGCACATCCCAGCAGCTCCAAACACTGTGTAAAACCAGTTATTGTCCTCATCTTGCATTTCTTCTACATTAACAAACCCCTTCCCAGCCCTCACTGCCACAAAATCACAGAGGGAACTTGCATCTCACTCATACCTACTAGAAAATACTTGTGTTTGGCAGCTTTCCCTTCATGGGTTAATTTTTAACTCCAGGAATGAGTAACAGATTTATTCTTTGTTTATCAAAAAGAATTAAAAATTTTTTTGGGTTTCTTTTCCATTTTTTTAAGGATAAGAGTACTCTTTGAGAATGTTTTGTTTTTTTTTTAACTTTTGCCTTTCTCTCAGAAATAAATAATGCAGAAACTCAGCTTGTGGAAGTGAGATTTATATATAGGTCAGTAAAGAAATTGCATACTGAATTGCTTGTTAAAAATCTCTCAAGATGCCCAAGTCATAGAGGCAAAGCTGGTCAATTCTGCAGAATCTCTACTGAGAGTAACTTTATTGCACAAGGTGGTTTAGGTCCTGATTTTAAAAACAGTTGAAATACCCCCAAATCATGTAATATTTCATGCTTTTACACTCACCTCAAGCCCGTGTTTTTATGAATATTGTATCATATTCATGTGCATTTATATGTGTGTGTGTGTCAAAAAATATTTTTTCAGAATTTCTTCTATTTGTCCATCAATTTGTCCCCATTCATTTCAGGTTCCTTAAGGGGTACAGGGACAGTAATGAAGAGAAATCTCAGAGTTGTTCTGTTATGAAGCTCATGAAAGATGGGAAATGGGCTTCAAAGTTAGGTGGCCAAGTGTATAGAAGATGTCTTGAAAATAATTACAAGTATTATGAAGAGGTGTTTCAGGAATTCGATTTGTTTTCTTTTTTTGCATTTTTAAAAATTAATTCTTGTTTTAAGAGGTCTGACTTAATGAATTTTTCACACTGGATTCATACCCAAGGAGTAAGTTTTTACTATATTGCATTCTGTAAATAACTTTGCAACTTTATAAATGCACATTTACCTTACTGGGCAGCAAAGGACTGTAAATCACAAAGAAAGGTGATTCCACTTCATTTATTCCACAATAGAGAGCAGGTGAATTTCTCTTCCAAAATATTCCCTCCTCACTGGAGCCCAGAACAATTCTGTGCTGTGTAAACCAGTCCAAATACCATAAAAACCAAAAACATCTTTTAAAAATCTTTTAAAGTTAAGGTCTTGTGGATCTGGCAAGGAGATCTGGATGTAAGTAAACTTGAAGTTAATTTTTTATCCTTGTCTTTACCTAATTATCTCCTTGCTGTGATGAGGAAAAAAAACCCAAACACTTTCTCCTACACCAAACAAATTTTACTATTTCTCTCTATGACAAAGACTAGGAAGGATTTTTCATTTCATCTTGGTGTTGACTTCTGCAAGATGTATTCAAGGTCATACTTAATAGAAAAAAGACGTGAGAGCAAAGCCAAGAATTTTGGAAAATATGATGGAACTCATCTTGCCAAGGCTTAAATTTTGATGCAGGATTTAGCAACCCAACAGAAACAGCTGGGGCCCAACAAAAGGATCAGTTCTGGGCAGTTCTTTGGGTCTCATCAGTAAGCATGTTTGTCCAGCACAGATATTCCTATGCTTTTTGACTTTTTATTTTCATTTAATGTCTTTCCTGCCATCATTTTGCATTCTGAACCTGAGTTTTACATCGTGTAGGCCAAGAAGTGCACTCTTTACCTCTCTGACAGGCTGCTGGTGTGACAGGACCAACAGAAAACAGCATTTTTAAATAGCCATGGCATTGCCTCCTTGTGCTTTGTGTGTTCTCCTGTTACTGCTAAGGCAAAACCATGAAAATGTGGGTAACATTTTCCATTGAAAGATGAAATTTAGGGAAGATTTTCCATTGAAAAATGAAATTTAGGGAACATTTTCCATTGAAAAATGAAATTTAGGGAATATTTTCCATTGAAAAATGAAATTTAGGTAGCGTTTTCCATTGAAATTACTGGCAAATTAAAAACCTGCTGCCTTCAAGGATATCAGGACTGGGCCAGTAACCCCCCAGTGAATTAGCCATCACAAGTGTCTTAAAACTGTGCCAAGAGAGGAAGGATGCTGTCTGGTTATGGGTGGCTGGAATTTGGGAGATGAAAGGTCAGTTTGCTCTTCTTCAGCATTTTGGGTTGGTCTGAAATGTGGCTGTGCCTCAGTGTCCCCCCTGGAGGGCAGGGTGGAGGGACTGTCCACCTTTCCTTTGTCCTCAGTGCCCTGCTGAACCACAGACCCTGGACTGCAGTGGACACTTTTTATCCATTACTTCATGGAGCTTTGGGAATTGTTCAGGACTAAATATTACCTGTTCCTATGGTAGCATCTTAATATTTGTGAATGCACAAGTTAAAAAAACACCTCTTGATAATCTCTCAGTATGTTCTAGGAAGCCTTTCCAATAACAGCCTCGACATTTTTTTACAGAGATTTACAGAATTTGTATCAATAAAACCGTCTCACTTCCCAGGCAACAGATCTCACTTTCCAAGGAAATGAACTTTTCTTACATCTTTGAATTATGGAAAGGACTAGCTCTGCATGATTACAAATATCCATGTTATCTTTGGTGTTCACAGCTTGATTCAACTGAATTGTAATGGCTGTGTCTGTGAAACTTGCTCAAAATTTATGAGTGTTTCAGCTGTAAGTGGGAAAATTAATTTTCTGAAGCTGCAAAATTGAGAGAAAATTTAAAGCCGAGTCTAGGGATTAATTCAGAGAATAAGAAAATAAACAATTAAAATTCTATACTATGCAATCAGAAGGAAAATCTCCAAGACCTGCTATGTAAAACTACATGCTGATGGTAGAATTTTACATATGACTGAAAAGGAGGGATTTAAAATGTTCTGGGTCATTACCAAATTACAATGTTTTTACTCTGAGCCATAGGGTGATTCTAGAAATAAAGCTTACAAGTACATAGAATAGTTCCTTTCATGTTAGTGGCTATAGCTTAGCTGAAGTTGTACACGTGTTTTCCTTGGCAATTTTGCACATGAAATAAAATATGTCTTAAAATCTGTGTTGCTACTTACTGGTTGTTCCTGCCGTGTTCTCCTCTTTAGATTCTGTTTTTGTGGTTTTTAATATCATTTACTCAGGCCTGAGCTTTGTGCTGTCCTTCTGAAATCAAAGGAAGAGGAAAATGCAGCTTTTGACAGGGCTGCTTTTGTGTCATTTGTGATGCAAGAGATTTGGAATAAAAAGTTCCTTTACTGCTGCTTTGTAGCTTCAGAGGAAAAAAGAGGCAGGAAAGGATCTTCCAGAAATAGAGGATAAATGAACATTTATATCCATAGTGTACTTACCACTGTTAAGGTTCTAGAGAGATGGCCTAGTTAAGATACAATTCTTTAAATGTATTGATATATTTCATATACATGCTGTGACTGTGAGAACTTAAACTGCCTCAAGGGGTCGTTCTGGCTTTCCTCAAGATACACCAAAATCTGAGCCTATTTCACAAATATGTGTTTTTAGTGTGTAACACAACTCAACGGGCTCGTGCTATTAATAATTATATGTTTCCTTGGAAAAGACAAATGGAACATTTTTGGAATATTTCCTGATTGGCAGCTCCTGACTCGATATCTAGATGTCAGTGACCTTACAAAACTCCACCTGCCAAACAAGCAAAAGAGGATAAATTTCCCAGAACCAAGTGCTGCTCAATTTCCCTGCCTCCCATTGAGATATTAGCTCTGAATTCTCAGGGCAGGTGAATCTAAAATGCAGCACACGCTGCTGAAAACAGAAAAATCATTTCATGATGGCTTACTGCTTTTGGATTTCCTTTCTAATCTGTCCCTGAACTAATTAAGGCAGCTTGACTTGATGATTAATTTAAATTCTAATGATCCATTGTAATAAGGCTGAATATCTATTCAGAGAACTTTAATGTGGCAAGCTCAAACACAGCAGTCTGAAATTTAATGGACCCAACTGTTTGGTATAAAATAATTTCAAGCTGAAATGCATTCTGGTTTTTGAAGAGCTTTGTATCTCATTTTTTTTTTCCCCATCATAAAGCAGCCAGGGCCATTTGAGGTTCCAGAAGGGAGATTTGGGGGCTCTCCTTGGGGAGCACCTGGCTGTCCCTGCAGGTGCAGATGTGTCTGCTCAGCCCCCAGGCTGGCTGGGAAGGTGTGACACCCTGATTTTGGAGAGAATTGCTTTGCTTAGGATTGGAAATGGCAGCAACCCACTGATGTTTTGAGGTTTCTGCCCATGAATCAAATTTGTAGCCTAAAATTTCTTCCTTGAGTGCAACAGGGATAGATTTGTTGAGTCATGAGGCAGCAGTGAGGTGAAAGAGATCTGAACTGTGCCAGCATCTAAATGTCAGGTTTAGCCTCTCTTGAGCAATCTAAGAGAACAGAAACAATTAAAAAAATGAATGACACATTCTTTGTGAAGAAAACACAGTAAGAAGGATGTTCTATTTTGTCTAGTACGTGGCTTAATTCTTGCAAGAAAAAGATAAACAGAGCAGCTTTGAGATGAAACCATAAACCCTCAGATGAGAGCAAATCACTGGATTTAACAAGGTCAGGGGGAAACAGAGCAGAAAATAAAGTGAAATGTTTAGGGGCCAGTGAAAATCAGCATATGTGCCATTATGTATCAATAGCCTGTTTTTTTTCTAAAGGAAGGTTTTTTTTTCCCAAAGCATCCTGCTGGAGGATTGCACTGGCCAAAGGTAAAATTCTGTTAAATGCCATGATCCAGGTGATTTTTTTCAGGAGATCCCCAGGCAAATTTACCTGAGATTATATATTAATTCATAATTAATAATAAAGTTATTCCTTGTTATCAGCCAGTAATTAAATGCCAAGTGTTGTTCCAGCATAAAGGCCATATGAAAAACAGAAAAACAGATGGAAAATATTTCAACTGTGTGCCATGAAAATGAGCTGTTTAAGCCAAGAAACCCTCGTGAATAATGGCTGGTGAGGGCTGGGTATGAAGTGAAAGGCTTGGTAAAAGCTGAGAAGTAAATGTTAGGAAGCAGAAATTCCATGTAATGGAAATTTTGTAGGCCCTTGCAATAACCTTGGAAAATTTAGGGTGGTTTAAGAACGAAATTGATCTGGAGATTGGGAAAATGAAGATATTTCATCTGTTACATAACTAGATTTTAAAGCTCTTATTTCTCCACAAAGCCTTTAAAGGCCTCTGTGTATTGGCCCTTCTTTGTCCAATCCAAATTTCTTTTCTGGTATTTAATTTGGGCACACAATTCTCATTTTCGTTGTAACCAAAAATTTCAGTTTAACCATTCACATTTTCACAACAATTAACCATTTCTGCTGAAGCCTTTGAGAAACTTTTTATTCTCTTTCAGCAGAGGGAGCAGTGAAACACTGCAGCCCAGATTTCCAAAGTGTTCTGCTGTTCATTTGCAATTACATTAAAATGTGATAGCTATAGTTTGATTACTGACAAATGAGAGTTATATTTTTTTAATAAATAAAATATATAATATAATATTTGTAATATACTATAATATATAAATGTAAATATATAATATATACAATATACAATATAAAATATATATAATATACAATATACAATATATAAGATATAAGATATAAACATATTATAATATAATTTATAATTTATAGTTTATAATTTATAATTTATAATTTATAATTTTTAATTTAGATATTAGATATAATATATAATATATTATATAAATATAGAATAATATAATGAATATATAATATAATATATATGATATTATATACAATATATAATATATAATATAATAAATTTATAATATAATAAATAGAAATAGAAAATAATATTTATATATAATAATAAAATAGAAATATAAACTCTGTGTACAGTAGATCAAAATCTGGCTGGAAAGACTGAGGCAGTGTAAGGATAAATGCTGCAATAAGCAGTAAGAGGAAATAAAATTTTGATATTGTATTGTGTTAAAACATTTCTCAGCTGAGCAATTTGAACACAGTTCAAAAAAAAACAGAGATGAAAATATTGCTCTTAAAAATAAAGCTCTTGGCCAAAATATTGCTGCTTTAGGGTTGGTAACTTTATTATTTCATGCTGCCACCTACTGCTCTGGATATGAAATAGAAAAAAGTAATTTTAATTTTTTTTTATGAGCCTATTTACAACTTTGTGGTGTTATTAACGTGTGGCATTACTTTTGAATTCTAAATTCTGCCCACATCTTCAATCTGCCATCCCTGCCTCTGTCCATTTTTACTGGTGAAAGGAGAATGTTGCTACAAAAACTGCCCCAGGCTTTAACCTATGCCCTGAAATATTATATTATTAAACACATTATGAATATATTTAATATATTATTCCTGAAATAATAGTAAAATGTCAGCTGGCAGTCAATGGCATGTGACTGCCCTGTTAAAAAACATCTCAAGCCACAACTTCTGTAATTTTGTGGTACCCTGTGATTGTAACAAAGATTTTTATGCTAATTTGAAAGTAGTTTTTTTAAGCTGCTTTAGAGGCTTAGGACTTTTGGCCATATCTATTTACTCAAAATTGCACTTAATTAACTTAGAACTACAACAAAACAAGACACAACCATATTTTATATTGCCATGTAGATGTTTCCCAGCTACAGATACGGAATCCTGACAAAAACAGTGTTAATTTCTTAATTTGAAGAAATTATTATTTTTATTTATTTATTATTATTATTAAGTCATTTCTTATTTTGAAGAAATATTATATCCTTCCTGCATCAAGTAATTGCAGGAGAAAAAAAAAAAAAGGTTAAAATACACAGTAGCGCCATCAGCAACAAATACCAAACAAATAAAACACAAAAGAAGTCAATAATATGCTAAATTTTTAATTTGGCAGGGGAACAGCATATAGTGAGTAGAAAACAAATATTGAAGACCCATTAGAACAGTCCACAGTGCTAAGTGTCAAAATACCCAGCTGAAATAATCCTCAGTATTTTGGTGGACATTACTTCAGGCTCTGCATTGCTTTCATGCTTTGGATCTTCTTTTCTTCCAGTGCCTTCAGAATTTTGTCTAAACAAGAATGAAACATAATTTGCCATTAATGATGTCATTAATCATTTACATTAAAGTAGATCCAATAATGTATTAAGCAAGCTAATAATCCTTACAGTGCCTTGGCTAGCAAATATCTGAAAACTAGTTTCTTAAAATAGTAGGTATTAAAAATGGAAAGAGAGGCGTATTGCTTTAATGAAGGAAAAAATATATGCAAACTACCAATTCTTTGGAGATATTCCTTGGAATGCATAAATGTGATGGACATTTTCCCCGTGTTCTTGTAACCTTTGCACTCCTGAAGGTTTCCTGGCTGGCAGCCTGTGGCCTTGCAGGAAACCATGAGCATCAAACCTTGCAGCTGTTGGCCTCACCGCTGGATCGGCTCTGGGTACCACCATCATCTCCTGAACTCTTTTATTCCCTGCGATTTCCTCAGCAGATTACAAAATCCAAACGCCAAGCTCACTTATAATTTAACTGGAGGGGTTTTGTTCTGTCGGTGGTTTCTTTTGGTGTGGGTTGTTTGGGGTTATTTTTAGGGGGGACGGGAGGAAGGTGCGTTTTGATTTTGGCATCTTTTTAATGCCTCCAGCCATCTGTGGCCCTTATTTTACATCCCAGCTGATGTCCCACCGCGGGCTCGCGTTGCTCCTAGGTACCCGATACATTTTGCAGGGCAGCGAGGGCATTTTCGCTGTCACTTCACCACTTTGGGGTGGCTTTTGCAGCTTCGACAGCTCCCGCACCCTCTGTTCTTGCATCTCCCGCAAGCCGCAGCGGGGAGCCCGGCCGGCTGTCCCGGGACTCCTGCGGGCTCCCCGGGCTGCCTGCGGGGCTCTGCGGGCCGGGGTCACCCCAAACCATCCCCCTGCACCCCGCGCTGTGGCTGCGGGCCGGTCCGGGCTGTGCGGGGCGCTCCGGGGGCCGCGTCCCCGCCGCTCCTCCCGCCCCGCCCGCAGGGACGCACACTGCCTGGCGTCGAAACCGTCTCCGATGAGCGCCGCCAGCTCCAGCTCCTTCAGGCGGATTCCCAGCTCGCACATCTCCTCCTGCAGCTGCAGCTGGGCCAGCCCCGGGGGCCGCCGTCCCAGCTCCCCGTTCCGCGGAGCGCCGGGCGGGCAGCACAGGCGCGGCGGCTCCGGCACCACGGCCGCGGGCAGAGCGGCGTAGCGGGGCGGCCCCGCCGCGGCCGGCAGCGGCTGCCACGGCCAGCACAGCGCGGCCAGAGGGGCCCAGGCTCCCCCGGGCGGCCGCGGCACCGGCTCCGTCCCGTGGAAGTGCGGGAAGTAGAGCGGAGGCCAGGACGGGCGCTGCACGGTCATGGCGCAGGGTCAGCCCGGCCGTTGTCCCCGCGGAGCCCCGCAGCGCCCGGGGACACCGGCGGTTGTCCCCGAGGTTGTCCCCGAGGTTGTCCCCGAGGTTGGCCCCGAGGTTGGCCCCGAGGTTGTCCCCGAGGTTGTCCCCGAGGTTGGCCCCGGGACAGCCCCGCCGTTGTCCCCGCGGATGTACCCACGGTTGTCCCCGGGACAGCCTCTCATCTGTCTCCGCGGTTGTTCCCGAGGCTCCCCAGGACAGCCCCACAGCTGTCCCCGAGGTGTCCCGAGACATCCCCGAGGCTGTCCCCGAGGCTCCCCGGGACACCCCGAGGATGTCCCCGAGGTGTCCCGGGACAGCCTCGCATTTGTCCCCAAGGCTGTCCCCGAGGATGTCCCCGAGGTGTCCCGGGACAGTCTCTCAGTTGTCCCCGCGGTTGTCCCCGCCGCTCCCCGGCCCCGGGAACCGCCCGGGCCGGGCTCTGCACGCTCCTCTCCGGCCGGAGGCTGCCCCGTTTCTTTCCCCCCCCTTGCTGCGTTCTCTCCGCAGCTCCTGGCAGTTTCCCTGCGGGAGGACAGGGGTTTCACCCAGCGCTTTCATTTCTGGGCCGGGATCGCGCTGTTTGAAAGGGTGAGATAAACTCTGGGAGTGGCATTTGGTTAAAAGTAGCGAGGAAGGCGCTATCCTAAAAACCTTAACTCTTAGAGGTTTGTCTTCAAGGCTGTGTGTGAAATAAACCAGATACTGATGGTGGAAGGATGTCAGTGATGAAATGGGGGAAAAATTAGTCTTCATGTGATGCTCACAGACAGCTGATGCTCTGAATATCTGGTTTGGGATTATGAGGTTGTGAGGGTTTCCCCCACTCCCCAGAATTTTCCATTTTGTTAGTTTCTATTTGAGGATGAGACCTGTCATTAATACTGCTTGGTGACTATTTCTTTAGCCTTCTTTCCATTAAATATGACACCACTCCTCCAGGTCTAGTGAGGGCTTTGCTGATTGCTTCTGTGGAGCTCAGAGCAGGCCAAAAAGATCCTCAGAGGATTCTGGCAGGAAGGCTTTTGGGATGGATTCGAGCTGATTTGAGGTATTCTGGACAACCCCAGAGAGAGAGGTGCTGTACCAGTACTGTTGATAAAGAATTGATGACTGCAGGGGCTGTGGAGGTTAGCCAGAATCGTTAAATTCGCTTAAAACTGAAAAATCCCACTGCACTACTAATGCAGCCTTGAGCAGACTTTAAAGCCCCTAAATGGAATAAACTCCATTTTTCAAGCCTTCCCTTGAGTAAAACAAGATTTTCTAGAAGCAGAACTTCTGTGTACTTTTAAGTGCAGCGCTCTGAGCTGTGAACCAATGCTGATGTGAATGTTTTGAAACTTGTCAGATCTGCAGATGCTATTTGGCACCAGAGTGACAGCCAGTGCCCTGAAAAGTGCTGGGGACAGAAAAATAGTGGCAGGAGTCACTCAGTATTTTATTTTAATGCACAGTATTAAGGGAGTGTGTTCTGAGTTAGAGTTAATGCATGTTGTGGGACGTGCAGGGTGCCTGCAGAATTAAAATTCCAGCACCTGTGTAATCCCAGTACACGCTGAGGATTTTGTAATTGGAACAAATGTATTTAAAATAAACACAAACTCTGGTTTTAGCAAAGATGTATTTGCCTTATTTATAGCATTACACACGGGTCACAAACCCGCCTTCACCTTTGGAGTGGAAAATTTGTTACCAAAACTGGGAACATTTAATCCTGGGTTCTGCCTGTGCACAGGCTGACCGTAGGTGATACAAAGAGATACAGAATTTTGAGACTAAAGTTGTCTGGGTGTGTTTTTTGGCCATACACAGATATGAGCCGGCAGAGGGAGGCAAACACACACTTGTTGTCCCAGTTTGTCACATTTAGCGCATCTCTGTGTGCTCAGGGGCTGATACTTGAAGTGCTCATGAGTGTTTTGGAGAAGCAAATCTTTTACTTATCCAGCCAGCAAAACCTGTAGTGACATTATTCCCTCCACCTCTTCTCTAAACACAAACATAACAACTCTTTGAAAGGCTTTTTTAAGGATAATGAATTGAAATGATGAAGTCTGAGGGCAGCTAAAATATTCTCATATTATTGGCAGTAGTAATTAGGCTGCAGTGTTAATGACAATAACTACTGATGCTCACAAGCGTTGCATGTGGGTGTGAATTCATGTTTTCACACAGATTGCTCCAAATATCTGTAAAAGCCACGAAAGCTGCAGCTCTTCCCCTTCTAGGATAAATTTGAATGTCAGTTAAAAACACCCCAGATTTTCATTGCTGATATATCATGAAGGGTTATAGCAAAATTTGGATTTCACTTCTAAAATGTAATTTAAAATGGATACTAATAAATCACATTGCTGCACTCAGCTGAGAATTTTGTCAGTGTTGCAGCACGGATATTCTGCCGTCTCTTCTTTTTAGTTCAGTTTTTTAGTTTAGTTGTCCTTTTTCCCACCCTTTTTAGTTGATTTAATTATATTGGTGTTCCTGGTTGGCCCAGTAATGTATTTTATACCAGCTTCCCACTTTCAGCTCCCAAATTCCCAGCCTTTTTTGCCTGTCATTCAGATTCTCCAGCAAAATTTTCTATTTTCTCCTCTCCAGAGGAAAAGCTTCTAAAAATCTCTCCAGGAGCTGCTGTCCTGTGTTTGCAGGCAGTGAGCTGTGACCCTCCTGCTCCCCTTGTTCCTTTCTGCTCCTTGTGCAGAAATCTCTCACATTTGTCACATTTGAGATGCTGTTTCTTGATGAGAAGCAGAAGAGCCTCACTCTGTGTCAATGATTGTCCTGCCTCTAATTTGTCCCTTGCTGCTTCTTCTCCTTCTTCTTCT